>NW_019214498.1:0-132500 GCF_002532875.2 Varroa jacobsoni
ATATATCAGTACGATATCTACAGGTAATTGTAATAGTAATAACTTTGCTCTAGAGAGAAAAATAATAAAAATTAAAATGTCTACAAAATTATCGTTTTAGTATAATCTAGCAACAATTACATGGTGGCGAAATGAACCTGCCCGAACATCACTAATGGTGAGTGGCACTAATAATTACAATGGAATTGTTACGTCGGTTGCGGCTTTTGACGTCTTAGGGAGGATTGTGCAATAAAAGACTTGAGGTTTCATTAGAAATAATGTAGGCAGAAGAACAGAGCAAAAAATACAAAAGGAACGTGCTTCAAGCACTAAAGTACTACATATGCTCGTCTCTTTACATACCCTAAATCACTTTACTAATCAATAGACATCTACCCATACATCAGTTGAATACGAGCGTCGAGTTTGAACTATCTACAGCCGTTTTCTGCACGTAGACGGCTAGGAAACCCAAAATATACCCAAAATACCCATTACTTTTAACGATAATTAACTGCTAGACATGATAGGAACAGGTATTGTCCTCCGGATTAATCGTGCTTCGTTTGAAAAATTATCGGTAATGATAATAGTAACAATATTACTAGCCTGAATTAGAATACAACAAGCAGTATATAGAAAATATTGTAATATATATTCTCTGGGGATCTACCCTTCGACAAATAAATGTATTTCTATCTAACTCATATAGATATTTTAACAAACGGACAGACACGAAAATAATTTTATTTCTAAAAACTCTGAAAACCCGCGCAGTGACCGCATTAATAATATGCGACATAATTCCATTTATTTATAGTGGAATATTCGGCTGAAGGTTGATTGATTTGTACTTTTCGGTCTACGATGAAATTTAATATTTACACAACTAGTAATATTCCATTTGTGACAGAGACGATAAATACATTACGTGAGGTGATATAATGGTAATGGACACGCTATAGAGATAGAAATTAGAACAATTAGGCGCTGATGACGGCATTTTCTCGACGCTTCTATATCACATAATGGCCAATTTCGCATCAACCCTCTACCTCTTTCACGTGCCTAGTCGTTCAAATGGGCCTGGAGGATCTCCTGTCGTGAGAAGACTGTTGATTGACAACTAGCGACTAACTTCGTCCTACATTTGCAAATAAAACACAGGGTTTTGTTATGTGACATAATGTATTCGCCCTAAATGGCCAAATTGTCCCGGCTGTATCAAGCATTATATTCGTATTATTAAGCAATATAAGCGTATTATTAAGCATTCATTAACTTCACTTTGATCCTCTACTGTTACTGTGAAACTCCGAGTTTCTTATAATTGTCGCCCTTTACATTTGCTTATGGTCGCAGACTCTTCTTACTAAGTTCTTATTATCCTTCTTCCGAACAAACAACGTCAAATTACTCAAAAGCTTTTGACTAATTATTATGATATTGTACACTTAATTTAGTATGGCCTATTTTTTCATTCGGGCCCATTATCACGAAACGGCTTTCTGCTTTCAATTGTGCATGTCACCCACATTGTGAAACATCTATGTAATGCTGTATAAACCTGAGCATTATCATTATACAAAAAGGCTAGATTGTCAGCAAACATAATATTTTTCCATAGTTCAGCAGGTATATTTTATTTTAACAAAATGAACGCTTTGTTTATCCGCAGATTTCTCAGATGTCTGTACATTTCTGAAGCCATTCAGGGAGAGATGCGAGGAAATTCACCTTTAGCCGACCACATATGAGAGGCATCTAAACAAGAGACTAGTCTTTTGAGCAGGCCGAGAACATTAATTGAAATCTATTTAAATGAATGCACCGAGTTAACGAAAGAAGATCATTAGATAAAAAAAAAATATATATATATATAGAGAGAGAGAGAGAGAGAGAGAGATTGACCTGGTCAAAAATATAGTAGTTGACAAATAAACGTTAGTTTTCGCTGAACGAGCTTTATTGCTGGAGACAGAATCGTTTCGGCATTAACTCGATACCCAGTTGCCCATGGACCATCTAACTGGGGACAGGTACTAAAAGCGAGAATGTAATGAAATAGCCGAAACATTTCTACGACGCGAGAGCGTATTCGCACATGGGTTATAGAAGACGAAATTAACGAGAAGAAATATGATAAAACGTAAAAGCGTTGTGGAGAAAGAAAAATCATTGATACAGAGCAGTGAGAATAATACTATAGAAAAAAAACAGATTAAACAAAAAAGATATATATATACATGAAGATACAAAAGCAAAATAGATATACTATCTTATGTACGTTGTTTGTACAACACAGAGCAAAAGCATGTTGTTTATATTAGCCGATGTTCAATGATCAATCGCATTACGGGCTAATATAATAGATAGCACGTTACGACGACAATAATGATCATGTAATAAGTAAATGAACCACAAGCCACAACAGCGGAAACGAGATCACACGAAAAAAAGAAGCACAAAAGTACCTATGTGACTCAAAAAAAATTGATGAAAAAAATGTAATAATTACAGTATACGATAAATGAGGATAATTAATAAATATAATACGATAACAACAGCAATCGCTAGTTGTTGTAATTCCTGTAATGGTGTCGTTACTTAGATCAGCTAGATTAGATGGGTATACAGGCAGTAACTGCGTTTCGTGTTTGGACCTCATCGCGAACGTTTCGATCAGTCCGGGTCTGCGCCTTCAAACGCAAAAACCTGTTCCAAGTGCGGTAACAGCATACCTATTCCGATAGAGTGTAAATGCATACGAAGCACAGAAGTACAGATCCAGCTGCCCTGCTAGGTTTGGAGGACGAAGACTATATACCAGCTTTCAAATATCTGTAGTAATGAGATCATTTATCACTCCTTGATCCATTGCTTGACGTTTAAAAATAGGATGATTTATTTCAAAAATATACCAATTAAATGTGCGACTCACCTCATTTTAACAGCTAAACCAGCTTTGCCCATATGGAGGCCTGCCACACGCCTCGTTGTCTGGCTTTCAGTTCTAATATGTTTGTTCAGACTAGCTATAGACACATAACGCTGTGAATCAAAGCATTCCTTCTACAAATAAGAATTGTAGAATAGAACGGATCTTGCACACACAAAAATCAATACAGACCCACTAGCGTCAGCAGTGAATATAGATCCGTTTAAACCCTAGGCTAAATGCGCTGGCTCTCTATGCTTGCTTACAGCTAATTAGGTATGCCCATAGGAGGAAATAGGGTAATTGCAAAACATAAACTCACCTACTATTTCAATATATTTTCGGCTTTCGAAAACAGGATATTATGACGCGTGAATTGATTTCAATTAGCTTTGATTTTAAGCTACAGTGTCTTCATTCAGATTATAGAAAAAAAAATTAAAATCACTTTCTTTTCAACAAACGGATGAATAATTTAGACATGATGAAATTTTGTTACAATCTGTGAGGGGTGCCGAAGTGGGCCGACTCTGGTGTTTCCTACAGCGAATCAGTCCTGCCCTACTGTCGCACACATGACGCAACCAACTTCTACAGTATCTTGAGTGAGTTGTCGCATTCGGTAACGAGCAGAAGCTGGGCTATTACGATCACCACCAAGTGACCACCTTTAACTTTTCTTCGTGTCTCCCGCATTATGTAGAAGCGCTAAAACTTGCCAAAGGATTTTTCCCTGTTTGAGATCACGCTTGCTATAACACATTTGCCACTCTGTCCTAGAAATCGTAGGTAACTCCAGGATATTCTGAAGGTCATATACAGGTGCTTCTGTAACTTGGACAGCACAGAAACAAAATGCTATCTAATGATATGGGCGACATGCATCGTCTACGTTAAAAAGCTTTAACTTAAAAAAACTTTTTAACTTCACATGTTCATGGTTAAACGAAGCTGATTACATATTTTCGAATTCGTGCACGAGTGATTGTGCTTGTAAGAAGTTAGGGCAATCTTTGTTGTAAGTTTTGTCTTGCTTCGCCACCACACCCAGCATAAGTATAGAGCTAATTTCATGAGTGCAAAAAAAAAATGTTAAACAGTGTATGTATACCTATGACCACTTGCGTAGTCAATAATGATTAATCGTGTTTGTCCGTTTTGAACAAAAACATATTTACTACAATTTTGATCGGTCAAGGTTAAATCGACTTCGCGAAATCGATGTTCCGTTTGAAGCATTTGCTTCAGATTGGACTTTTCATTACATTAGAAGAAGGAAAACTCACCATTATCGTGTCTGGTATTGTATGAGACAGTCAGCTGCGTATAAAATAGTGCCGATGACGTGCATTAAGATACGATCATTGATAGCGGCGAAAATTGGTTCGTCACGAATTAAATCATCCCATTTCAGATGACGCTACAGCGCTCGCTAACGTTTTTCAACCGAGTCTCGCCAGACGTTTTTGCCTATCTGGCCAGTGCCATATTTCGATTAACGCGCATCAGTTCACTACCATTTATGCAATAAACCATATTTTTCTGGGTAGCAAGCCTTATCGAGGTTAATAGTATGCTTTTTTTTCGGAAAAATATCGATCGTTTCCTTCTAAATCGGAGCAATATTCCTTTGTACAGCAGTGATTCTTCCCGGCATCAAGGGTATATGGTTTTATATTAAAAACAAGGAATTCAAAGCTTTCTTGCCGTCACGGATTATTGTAGGATATCTGGCTATATCGAATCATCTTATTTGTCACTTAGAAAAATGTTGGTCAGAAAATAGTGCCTTTAACGTAAATTCTAAGTTAAGTTTTTCAAAGGAACGGCCCACTTCGCTTAGAATATTTCCTTAGCTATAATTATTATTAATATCACTGCAAATAATCACTCTGATTTCAAAGAATCGTAATATTCTGTAACTTGATGGGTGTGTTTACGAACTTATACAGAACAGCATTTTTTCGTCCTCTTCTTTGTTGAAGGCCAGTTACATTTGCAATTGATATGAACGGGTTTGGCTTTTAAACCGGAAGAAACTGATCAATAGACTATTCCAGAGAATTTACGCACAACAGGAGACAAACATATTTGGTCCCATGCTTGGCCTTTATGCTGCTCTCATGGGCATTACGGTATAACGGAAATAACATAAATGTCTGCTAACATTCGAAACACACTTCTTACTAAATGACATTTATCGCTTAACTTGAAAATGCAGCGCAGGCCGGCCATTATTAGGCTTTCTACATCTTGGATGCATAACGTACGTGCTATACTGAAGAATGACATATTTGAGACTTTTCGCATTTAAAGAGTAACTCTGCAACTGTCAAAAAATAGTACGCTAGCACTTATCAATATTCTAACATTGAACCGAACTCGGGTTATCTTGAGTATGCAGCAAAAGAGAACAGCCGTTTCGCCCATTTCTCGCAATTATGCGTCTATCCAGGTACTAAACATGTGAAATATATTGAAATAATAAAACGAAAAACTTGATTATTCGGTTCTATGAGCAAAATATACTTGATAGCCTATCCTTTCAGTGTCCTTTTTACGTACATATGTTGTTATAATCATCTGTCTACCGATAAATAGCTCCCACGGCGCATTAATTCAATATACCACATGTTATGAAAGTCGTATATATGCTGTCTAAAGCCGATGCAATCAAAATATTTTTTGGTATCATCATTTCCTCAATTCTCTCAAGAGTCGAGAAACAGGTGGTCTTCTATCCTGTCCTGACAAGAGAACGTTAATTCGCAATGTAAATATCAATCACAAAAGCGATTGTTTTTGTGCGCACGTTCCTAAGAATGATCGTCTACTAGTCAGAGAAAAGAATCTCCCGTCATTGATCGTACTCCGAGTATAGTGTGCGGTAATAGTGGTAATTACACAAACAGAGAAAAAAGGCAAAACAATCTTGGTAGAAGTTTGCCTGCGCGTTATGTGACTTATCGTAGGACTGGGAATGGCTAAACTATCTAAATCAAGAGTGTAATTCTAACAGTAGGATTCCTATGGTATATCACTTCCGGTGGTCGATTCTTGCTAACTTGGATTAACGTAAGACTGGTTTCTGGAGAATCTGGCCATATTCTAAAAACTCACATGGCCGCCGAAGGGTCCAGATTTGAACCCATTGGAGTACTGTGTTTGATGCGTTATGCAGCGGAAATCCAAGTTTCGACACCACGCTTTGAGTTCGCCCACGCGTCCTATGGAAAAGGTGCATTTGCAAAAGGAACGCTTGAAAAGTCTAAGTTGCTTAAATTTTGAATCGAAGTTGTATTTGCGAGAATGGTGATTATATCAAATAAGTATGCCCGCTAAGAATTATATTTTTGGAAAATTGCAAAAACATTTGTCGAAATCGTTCTTCTTTAGACACGACCTGGAAGACACGGACGAGCCTGTCGAACCACAGAATTCGAAAAATATACACAGCTAAAGCAACACTGTTAAGTCATTAATAAAGAATTATCCATGGGAGAAAAGTTCTCTAGTTATCTTAGTGTCAAAAATTAAACCTTTCGATGCGATCAGTACTGATAAACTACGAAGCTGCCTTTCCGAAATAAAATAACGAATAATCTGTGATTTATTTCTTCTTCATTCTTATGCATTAGAAAGCGCTACAGTTTATCTATGCTGACTTAGGCATTCTTGAAAAAGACAAGCTTGTTTCTCCTGGAAGGTGTACTTGGTTTCAGAGTGTAACAAAACGCACAGTCGGCGATGTTTCGTCATCGAAGACTCTATTGATGACGTACTTTGTTTGAGGCTTCACTATGAGACAAAATATTCGGCTCCAGCGTGCGGCGGAATGATGATTATTGTTTCGTTTGCCAGCCTCTGACTTAGAAGTCGGAATTGTGCTTACACTGTCTCTGTTTATCTTCACCTCCAAATTGTCGCCAAATAAATAAAGGGCTTAGTTCCTTAACTAATTTTGTACTTTGTCATAAAGTCCTAACACAGTTGTATCTATTTGATTGAAGCGCCGGGTTTTAAGAAGCAAATAACTTAGAGGCTAGTTTTATTCTAGATCATTGTTGTTCTATATGATGTCTTTTTTCAATGTTTACAGATACATTTGGATCAAATATTCCTTTCGTTATGTTTTTAGGCTCTGTGCTAGTGTTGACATTATTCTATAACGTTTCATGATCAGTTTGAATGATGAGATTAATTTAAAGTCTGATATACCGATTCAAAATATTTCGTTGGTTTATGAATTTCTTTTCGTTGCGATTTAAGTAACTCAAAGCATTTCTACCTCGCTTTATGATTCAATTACACACTTCATTTTCCATTTTGTTTGTGCGGTGGCAAAACGCCGCTCATATCCGTCGAATAAGCGCGCTGCTCTCTAATCAACGGATCCGTGGTCGTAAACATGTTAGAATCTTGTCCTCTTCTCGATGTTACCGGTGGCTATAGAAGAAACCTAGTGCTCAATAGTTCTCATCCATAATCCTCACTCTGTTTCATTATCGTGTTGTTATCAAGGAATGATAACAGAGAAACACCTCTATGGTGCGGGCTTTACGCTGCTGCTTCTTGTAAAGGAAGCGCAGTGTCTCAATGAGAGTTACCCAGTGCGTTATCCGTGGCGCTAATCGCCACACCGGCGACGTTGAACCTTCTGGTAGTCGCTTGTCGTTGTCCAGCAATGTACTAATTGTTCACTTCACTAAAGCACTCTAACATATTAGAAATAACAATAATTGCATTTTAGTTGCGATCATCTTCCGCCTGTGATCCTTATGCCTTGATTCACTAGAAGCACTGCGGCTGCTAACGAAGATATGAGATATCCATATTAGCTATTATCAAGCAGGAACATCTGCTAAAACAGACTGTTATCTACTAGGCCATTTCCCTCTAGTCAACGAGTAGGACAGTGCGAAGTAACCTGTTCACGTAAAAATTGTTCCTGTGCCTGTGTGTTCCGTCACGGAATGAATGCGTGAACGTAGTGGTTGGATTATCATCTATAGTGACTCTCTCACCGTTCGTCGAAATTCCGCCTGCGCCTTCGCGCCATCGCTACAAGACCTCGAGGTAAGCTGTCTATTTGGCTTCAATAACAACCGACCGTATTATTTCGGTCTATAAGAAAAAAAACATATACAGGTTGATTCATAACGCTTATAGAAGTCATCTGTTACCAATGCTAACTTTTGACAGAGAAAAAATTGCTGTTTACTTGTGGGGACAAATAAATAATGTTATGTTACTCAATTCAATAAGATCACGCCAATATTTGATCTGTATTATGTTATTATTGTAAGTTGAGCTGTTATTTCCACGCTTAGGTCCTTTGTAACAGCGGCGGAAGGAGGTTTTAGAGCTGTGGATAGCGGCTTTGTTTTTTAAGCCCCAAATTTTCCTATAAAAACATCCCGCTCTCGTGATACCTAAGAGGCGACACTGATCGCGCGCACCGTAATATTTAATGAGACCGATTATCTTTAATTGTAAAATACATTTTTAAACTGTGAACACACGGCAGTTGCTTTACATCCTTTGGCAGAGTTATGTCAGTCTTTGTATGAAATGAATGAATGAGATTGGTATAGTTGGATTAAATAATGTAGGCAGAGCGATATATTACTACAGTCTGTGAAATGCACTACCGAGCTCTGTCTTATGCTCACTAAAATAAAAAAAAACCGTTGACCAAATGTTAAATTCGGTGGTTGCAAAGCGTCACCAGAAACTTGTACTACTTATTACTATTACTTATTATTGTTATATATTTACTTATATTATGCTACTTATTACTACTTCGGCAACTATTGTGGATTGTCGATTCTGATGCCCTTCGTATTATGAAAAAATGCTGAATTCTACCGAAGGAGTGCGACTTGTCTGAGATAAGGCTTGCTTTAGAGCATTAGGCATTTTATTTGTTCAATTACGTGACGGAAACACTTTTGACAATTCATCAATGTTTTCGAAATATCGCAAGCGACCTTCAGATGTTCTGAAGATCCACATACATAGTTTAATTATGATAGAATGGAAACTAGTTTTGTTATGTTTGCATTTGATTGTCAAAAGTTAATGCAACCTTCGTTGATGAAACCTGTGTTATTCCGCTGCCATACCCATTCAGAGACGGCTTCAAAATCGTAAAGATAAAATTTATTGAGGAAAACTCGCAAATAATTTACAAAAAAATACTAACTAAAAATTAATTGTATTGCTTAACTTCTACAAAAGCAGTTAAGTATGAATTATGTTTCATGTTTAAACTCGAACAACATTGGCACAATCGACGTTTCATATGAAACATTTGTTTCAAACTAGATTTTCACTGGATTAGGAGAAAATCAGCCTATGAGTATCCCGTCTCTTAATAGTATAAGACAGTCAATAGTGTAACGAATAATTTAGACCCTATACTTGTAGGTTTGTTATTTGCGAAAATGATTTTGCTGTGAATAGAATCATTCGAACTGAATCGCCGTTATAATATCGCTATAATAATACTTAATAGAGATACTTCACTTTGTACACGCTAGTTTTAGCCCTCTGGCAGTTCATGGCCAGCCATGTACCTATACGTTATTTCTCTATGACTTCCGACAGTAAATCAATAGTGGGACGTACTTTCCATTAGCATTATAGGGAACGGAAAGCCCTAGAATCACACGGATTTAGATCTGGGTTGAAGTCCTAGCTCTGCTCTATTCAGGAAATAGTTAAACTTGGTCAAGTTGATGCAGTCTGGCGTTGTCATTAAGTACTGTGTGTTTCTGACTGCCGTTCCAATAGGCCATAAGTCTCTTGAGAACTGAGAGGTTTTATATTTAATGAGTGTCTTACAGTTGTTTCTGTTGTTTATTCCAAATGCCACCAACATTTTAAGTACGCGCCCGTTTGTCATTGTTACTGAACTCGATTTTTCTCGAGCTCTTTTGTCTAGTTTTTCCCCAGCTGAAAATATATTGAATAATGTCTCATCTATGACGACGGTATGGTCCCGGTTTTCTTGTCGATCCATGCTTTGTAGATTGCACTTAGAGTGAACCAAATGCCTTCCCAATTGGCCTGGAATCAATCCACGGAGGTTTCATTCCATTACTCAGTTTCAGTATTTTGGGTAACACATTACACGTGAAATGCCGGCTCTGGCCCGCACAGCCCTTAAGACTCTTGTTTTGCTTTCATGAAAAGCTTCTTCTATTGCGACAATGCGTTCTTATCCTTTCGGTCCCGACATCTGGTAAACTTTTCACTGGTCTTCAACACTCCGATCTCCGTTTTTAAAGCGCTTGCACAGCTCATGCATTGTGTTTTCGCTTAAAACCTCAGCCAATACTTGATGGATTTCCACTGCGCTTTGGCCTTTCAAGAATTTGACCACTAAGCGTTGATTTTCAAGGCTAAAAGACGTTTTCCCTCTGAACTCATTTTTCTTATAATCCGGTATCAACTACTAGCGTCTAGAGGACTTGACTGTTGACGAAGCAAATTTCGTCTGCTAGCGGCGTATAATTTATAAATTATTAAATGACACAGCCCGCGGCTTACAACAGCCTTTATACCTTTTCAGATGCCACCGTGGTCTCCTGTGACGTTTTTCAACCTGATTTCACCGGATCTTTTTCCTTATCTCGCCGGCGCCACCTTTTTCGCAACGTGTTTCACTTCACTGCCGATTGCCTTCGCATACGGCCATGTTTCTGGTGGGTTTTGTATAAAAAAATCGTGTTTTTTTTTCTACATTTTCGAAAATTTTATTTTCCTTCTAGATTAGAGCAAAATGTACGTAGGTTTGAAAAAAAAAATAGATTTTGTTTCACTTAAAAAAGTAGCCTAACACCTTTTTGGAGTCATGCATTATCTCAGGAGATATAATTATATCGAATTAATTTGGTTGCTAGCATCGAATGAAGTTTAAAGCTTAAGGCTTTTAGCGGCAAGATGTACCCCATCTCTAATATCTTTATAGATATCGTTATCATTACTACTGGCCGAAAGTACTCTAGTTTGACTGCAAAATGTCATCATGTAACTGAAGGGTAAGTGTCATAACAGTTTGTATTCTTCGTGTTTTTTTATTCATATTTGGATTATATATAACGCGTATGACATTTAAATTAAGAAAATTGTTCAATCTGTAAACTCTTGCGCAGGGTTTCCGTACATCAGCGACATCGGGACATTTCCTCCAGAAGCAAACATTTTTGGTCTTATGCTCAGCATCTGTGCCATCCTCACTGGCATTACAATATGGAACGTCTATGCAACGGTAATATTCACATGCATCTAACAACATTCGAGAGTTATTTTCCATTGTTGACCTTTGTCGGCTGCCTAACTTCTAAACACATCCAGATGTTCTAGCCCAGTGGGTGAAAGACACAGAGTCGCTTACCGTGATTGTACGCCAGTGACTGCTGGATTTCCTAGTTTTTAAAATAATTTTATATATGATACAATAAAGAATTGCTTATTTAGGGCTTTTCGTTAATGACTTAAACCAGTCGATAAGTAACTGAGATAAAAATAATAAAAATAAAAGAAATTGAAAAATAATAAGTTGACAGTGACTCATATCCTAAATATAATTTGCATGATGTAATGTTTTTCAGCGATGGAAAAGTTTTTAATTATTTTTTTTTATATGCAAACAGTCAGTAGCCGGAAACAGATCTCGTTGGTCTTCTGTCACTCTATTCAAATCCTGTTTTTATCGAAATATCAAGCATGCAAAATAGACTCAAATACAAAAATTAACTTTGTCACAGATACCACTCTAGATTAATATATCACACCACAAGACAATTTTAGACGAATGGCGGTGGTCATATAGTATACTCGAAAAATCAAATACATTCAGTAAAAAAACACCCACCTGCACACTTTCCACTAACATCGAGTAGAATCTTTCTATCTGTTCATGTTTGAATAACTGAATTAGATAAGAATGCCGACTGCAACTAATGGATATGCCTGTCTTGTCGGCCTCCTAGCGGCATTTGGCGTCCAAGTCGTGGCAAACTTTCAGGAGACAGTGATATTCAAAGTGCATATCACAGGTAGGCAATGATATATATCACAATGATATATATATATATATCACAGGTAGTTTATTTCTTTGCTTGTTTCTTAGTCAACTCTAAGAATCGTCAAAACATATAAAAAAAACGTAAAATATATTCGGGTGGTAAAATTGAGCGTGTGTTGAACCTTTCACAATCTTAGATACGTTGCGATCTCAATTACTGTTTAACCGTCGCTTGGGTCAGAGAGTGTTAGTGCTCAAAAAAGAAGTATTGTTCCACTAAGTTGACGCAGTACCTCACACTTCACATGTCGTCATGGCGAAGATTTGCAAATTAGAGCTTGAGTTGATTGACGATACTATATCCAATCTGGTCCCCAGCGTCTTTCTTCCTGGCTTCAACGTGTCGCAGAGTATGAAGATTTTCATCGAACGTAGAGGGGACCATTTTGTGTAAAGGCATATTTCACAGGTTGAGACGCCAGCTACCAATTCGATGGCCCATCAAAGATGTTGAACCGTCGCTAAAAAGCGTGTATAGGTTTAGAAGAGGACTATACCGTGAAAAATAACTGTGAACAAGAAAAGGCTTAATTCTGTGTTTAACTGGAAAGCTTTAAAATTGCCTGCATATAATAATTTTCACGCACATGATCTGGTTTTTCCGCCTACCTCATTTCATATTTTAGGTGCGATGATGGCGTTTGGATTGGCAACCGTTTACCTGTGGCTTACGCTGTTTACCAGTTTACACTTACGAAAATTCCGCGCAGGCTGTTCCGTGATTGCCACTATAAGTCTTTTCCTCACCTCAACCTCAGGCATAATCTCTTTCTATTACTTTAAGTGAGCATCGTATTGGACATAATTTAACTCTTTTTTTGCATTTTTATACGAGCGTAATGTGCATTGGCACGTTTAGTTTAAGATTAAGTCTTTTTAATGCACTGCTATTGATGTCTAATAAATAGGAAATGAGAAAAAACCTACACGCATGTACTATCTGCAAGAATTTTACAAATATGCTGCAAACCTATCTTTTCACTTTTTCTGTCGGTACTTCATGCAACTACGTTATCCAGTTTTTATTGGTTTCTCGCTTGCCTATTTTGCTTCTTTAGAGGGACGAAAATGACTCATTGGAGACCTGAAGATGGTGGCTACTCATGGCACGTTGTGTCTGTCTTCAGCGAATGGATATTGGCCCTAACCGTGAACGCCTTCATCGTTACCCTTGCGAAAGACATTGGCAAAGATGATGAGCAGATTTCACTACTTAACGGCCGAAATGACCGAGAGACAGGTCAAACGGACATTCAGCCAGATGTCCTAAGAGAACGTAGCGTACGGTGACAGCAAAAAGGCAGCTTCGAACATCACCAAGTGAAGCTTTAAGAAACAGCGTCCATCAGCAGAGAAGCAATATTAACGGTTCTTCAGGAGATGCCAATAATACAAGGGCACCACAGCAAAAAATAAGATGCTTCTCGTAGCACAAGAATAGAGCCAGCCACAATAGGACTACTAAAGCTAATAAGCAATCGAGAGAAGAATGACTCTGGGATTAAACAGTCAAAGTAGTGTACCTCAGCGTACGTATAGTTAAAGAACTTTTATCGTTTTCGAGCAGTTCATTAACTTGCTAAATCAATATCTTCCTCTTAAAATGCGCTGGACAAACATGTTAAGCTGCACATTACACACGCGAACATACACATTACTTGACACAGATACAATTACGTGATCTACTCATAATACACATAATGAGGTACTAATTACATTAAAGCTTCAAGCAAAGATCAGGTTCTTTTTTTAAAAAGTGACGGAGCTAGAAGTTAAATAATGCCTTAGCTGAAACATTTTTTATTTTAGTATTAAGGATAGTATTATTCGTATAAATGATGAAAATAGGAAGAATTGTTGGAATAGTAATCGTAACATAACATAATTTATCTGAGAAATCAGCTATAAGAACACAGTGGTGAATGGAGATTATGCCCAGGTACGATGCAAGGAACTACACATGTGACCGAGAAATGGTAGCTAGAAATCAAGTGATTTCCAAGCCATAGCCATGAGAGAATAGCTACAAATACTATAGTTTTGCACGCATCTTTTAACACGAGATCCAACTTTTTTGTTACCTTCTATGCGTCAGCTAAAAATTTCACATTCATATATGCGTGGCGGAAGAGCGGTAGGAGACAAAATGCTGATTTACAAAACAGTTATCCCTTGCATTGACGTGTAACTAATTAGTTTTACGAATAAATTTTGAATCTTACATATGTCTAATTAAAATGATTGATCTAAAGATGCAAAAACACGTACGAGTAAAAGATTGCGTATCCGCCCGTAATGAACACTGTATGAAGTTTCTGAACATCCTGAAAATGCGATCGTAACGAACAAAGCCTACAAATTGTCGAATCAACTGTGGACATCGGAAACGCGAGCGAATTCGATGGTAAACATCGACACTTAGATTACGCATGGGCACTTGTTATGACGCTACTGATCTCGTCTTATTGTTGCACTCAACTATGTGAAATGTACAATTTCGAGGTCTAAATAATAATAATGCGAAAATCTTGTGATAACGATGTACTGCCAGTCATTCATATAGTTTCGCATAGTGCACCGTCCGTATTCGACAACTATATCACAACGAAAATATAGTAGTACGCATAAAAACAAAAGGAGGAACATTTAGCGGGAACTGAGCAAAACTATGACCTGGTCATTGTGTGGCCTTGGTACAGAAACAGTATGTTAGAGGGAAAAAGGCATTTCGTATGAAAGGGACAGGTAAAGTTTACAATGACTTCTTTGCACCATTTCATCCAGTCCGTCGCCACTGATCATATATGTACATGGAACAAACGGAACACAGAGGTGATGTCCTCGGCAATATCGTGACGTTTGTCACGGTGAGCTGTCGTTCCGTTTGTAGCAAATTTCGAATTTATAACATCCATTGCCTTAGCTGTATAGCACGGATACTAATCAACCTTATCGCTAGATAGTGTCTATATCTATATATATATAATAGTCGATGAACAATTTTCCACTACGAAAATGTGCTAACGAAACATACTATTAAAAAGCTGGACATGCCTTTATACAGAACGACATGAAGATCGAATGGAGGCAAATTGTGATACAACTACATAACGCCAATGCTATTGATCAGAGGCAAATTAGGAGTAGTTGTTTTAAAAGAGCTAACCATGAACCGAAGTGATTCCGGTGTACTATCTTTAAACCGTTCTGATGTTTACGACAACAACCACAACGATAACCATTACATGGAGCAGGACGCTAGTCATACTAGCTTCAGGCTTAAATCATAACAGAACTGGATTAAAGTGCAGAGTTGAGAACTTTTTGTAATACTACCTTCGGACTTTGTAGCAAGTATAACTGGGAATGTTTAGGCCATGCGAGATACGACTATCTTCCATTAATGACGGAAAACAAGATAGAGGAGAAGTAGGAAAGCACCTGTATTTCTGTTTAAAACATCCTTATTGTAAATGCAATATAACAATCGAAGGTTTATGTTTTGTAATTGCGAAGTGAACGGAAATAAAGGCTTTGTGAACTTTTTTCTAATCTGTTTATTCCGCTTTTATTTTGCAAAAACGTCGTAGCCTGTTGTAGAAAGCCTAGGCGTCCTCGGAGTTCTTGCAAGGCAGGTAATGAATTCTACACACTAAACCATTAGAGTTTGTTTTTAGAACAGCTATATAGGTAGAACAGTTGCTGGGAACGTGCTTTTATGTGATATGACTGGTCACAATGACTGAGATGCCTATAGAATATTTGAAGGGGGCATTTAAAAGAGTGAAATAAAACATCAACGATTAAATATATACGGAAATTAGGAAGAATCACACAGAGGGCGGTGGTAAATTATATCTTACGCGAGCAAAGCTTAAAAATCAATTTGAGCTCTGGATTCGATCCCTGGCAAACACTGAGTAATGTTTTCGTTCTTTCATTTCTCGACGTATATTCTTACCGAGCAGCTCGTTAGATCTAAATAACAATTCTACCTGAAACTGTCGGAAGTTTCAAGAGTTCGTGTAGAAAGATTTTTGGCATTTAGAATATGGCACGAATGGCGCAGATGAATGCGCCAGTCTTTATTTTTTTTTACCAGACCTTAAACAGGAAATTGTCATGCCGATATGATTCGGAAATGGCTTCCTGGTCTCATATCGTACACAGCTTTAGCCAGTAGTATATTTACTTTTTCAAGCGGTTACGTTACGACAATGCTGCCCAAGAATCGACTGCATTAGCATTTGAGGCGTCGAGTTTCTGATATGTTCTACTACTTCTGATATGTACTGTTTTTTTTAGAAATTGCAAAAACAAAAGGCGGTGCTGTCTTGTTAAGCTCAAATTTACTGATCGCGTCGTCATAGTTCTGACCCTTTGCCGCAAATTCTATCGACGCAAATTGAAAATTCGTCTCACAATGAGCGGTTTCAGATGCCGTTTTTGCCGATGACATATTTTCAAAAAGCTCCTGCCTGCCTTTTTCCATATGGAGCCGTCATTTCATTTGTGGCGATGTGCTTGATTACATCATCTATGGCAGTCGCTAGAGGCCATGTGTCCGGTGAGCCACTTCACGAACATGCCGCTATACGATACGCGTAGCTTTAGTTCTCCTCGCCTTATAGAGATTTACTTTCTGATTAGGCTCTGTATGCCGTACCAATCAGGCAGAAGTCTGAATAACGATAAGAGTATGTGTTTAGACTAGCCGGACAGTGTGCATGTAAATGCTGAACAGATGCTAAATAAACTATTATTTTTTAGTCAAAATTAGGTTAATTAAAAATTTTACGAGACAGGTGTAGAATCTTCCATAGTTTTAGTGTGTAGGTTTGGCATTCTGAGAGTCTAATGCTTCTATCTTTCACTCACTTCGGTCATGCCATGTCAATTCCACTCGGTACCCGTATACTAACTAGATTGCCTAATTATCATTGTTGCTTTATAGGATTTGTTCATATAAGCGATACAGGAACGGTACCACCGGAATCTTGCGTCTTTGGCATAATGCTGACGTTTTTTGCCGTTATGGTGTTTTTCTCAGTATGGAACGTCTATACAACGGTAAAACAATTTATGACCACACTGTCATTCAATTTATTATGACACAATTTTGTCCACAAAATTTGCATAGATATACCCGCTGTTTACTACATATATTAAAAGCTATGATTATCTACAGGAAATAATAACACGTTCGATCAGCTAGATGTTGGAGTGATCTGGCTACATTGACAGGGATAATATTTGAAACAGATGGGTTTACAAGTACAACTCTTGTTATATTCGTAGTATCTCTGCGTTTCGTTGCGTATAACCTCGGGTGTTGTGACACGACAACGACTATCTCTGTTCGATTGTTTCCAGTTGCTGTACGTCTTAACAGGGGGGTGATACTAATGAAGGACCTACTTTTGCCGATATTGACGTTTGTTTCTGTGTAAATGTTCTGTGTAATTCGGTCTCCTGAAAGCAGAGCGCTTTCCGAATATCTTCAATAAGCGTCGGAACATCGGTTAATACGCAAACTCGACAGTTGCTAGTTGTTGTATGAAGGTCTAGTATCAGGCTTAGCTCTGTTTACACTCAGCAGATCCAGGGGCTTAATATTTTCTAAAAAATTGAAATATCGTAAGAAGCAGTCGGAACAGTCTTCAAATCGAATAACTTCTGCCACTGTTTCAGCTTTTTTTCTCTTCTTTTACTAGCTTATGTTACCAGCCGGTTATTGTTAACGTCCGACTGAAATACGTAAACCAATTGGCAATTTTCAGGGTTATCCTGTTCTCCTAAACATTCCCCTTCTTCTAACCTTATTTTTGCTAATTTGAAAAGGAAGCTCTGTCGTGTAATAACAAGTTATCAGCGCCTGTTGCAAGTAGAATTGCTGGCGTTAAAATAAACTTCGAATTTTACATTATTACAGCTGTTTAGGATTGTTTTAGGCGGCTCGCCTGCTCCAGCTCTAAATGAAGCGTATTTACGTGCTGCTTCAAACCTAGACCAGCACGTGCCTTTGAATTTAGCTAAGAAACACGTTACTACTACGGGAACAATTTTTTCTGTAAGTGAAGAAGAAATGAATGCTTTTTACGTACACGTAGATGGCGCAGAAATTGCTTGCAGTTCCGTTTCAAAGCTCTCGTTTACCGTGTCTAATTCAAGGCAAGTGTAACTTACCCCTTACCAGGTAGTTTTATATACCCATGATGGTAACCGTCATGACAAAGACAAGGTTTACTGCCGAAACCCCACACTTTTACTATATATTCCCAGGTAGACAAATACACGTTAGTTACTATTTCAAATCCTTGAGGAGGGAGCTGGTCAGTTGCTACTGTATTATTTTATTTGTGTACTGCGGAGCTTTTCGTCAGCAATCTTCATCTTAGAATATTTTTTAATACTTCTTCCTCATTTGGTTTCAAAGAAAGCTATTCTTTCGATATAGTCATGCCTTCTTTATTCTTTAATCGTCCCCCATATACGACCGCACTCCTTTTGCCCTTGGTCTTCGAGAACTTCGCATTCGAAGATCGTGTACTTCGGGCCGTCGAGCAAACCCAAGCCGTACGGGACGCAGATGGTGACTTAACTATTTCCGATTTTTCTACGAACGTACCGCTTAGCCCTACAGCACGCCAGAAGATCCCAGGAAATCACCCTAGACGAAAAGTTTCAAAGACAGGGTGACTGGGGCCAGTGTCCATCTATTCTACAGAATAGATGGACACTGCTCGTTGAACGAACAGAAGCGTGTTCTTGTTGCTTCTCTTGTCTAAAGCCATATTCGTCCAGATCAAGGAGACGTAAAGACACACCAGGCTGTGTGCCTATGTCGCACATTCGAGTATGTTTGTCAGGTCATATATTGCTCTTCAGTTCGAACCTGGCCATACATACACTTCGTTTCTAGCCATCTGATGGAATGCCTAAGAATGTTACCAAATGTAAAGCTCGAAGGCCACATACTGCTAGTACATCATGTACATTAGATTCCATAACACTAGATTGAGTGCTGATCCCTGATAAACTCCTATTTAGATCTGCCTTTGCTTGAAGCCGATTCGAGATTTATTCTATCATCCAAAAAGGATGAGATCATCTGTCGCAGATAAAAGAATATTTCCTTTTCTAGTGCTGTTTTGATTTCCTGCAAGTTGATTATATTACAGACATTTATGGCGTTTAAGAATACCATTAAAGAATTTCGGATCGCTCGTGATGTGCCATGGGGCAGCCTTTCGTGTTGCTTCGAAAATAAATATGCCTCTGCGAAAACTGCACTAAAAATACGATAAGGCCATTTTCTCCTCTATTTCGTTCAATTATCTCGCAAGGACTATATTCTACATGATTTTCGTCGTCGTACTCAGCAGGTAAATTCGATGGGCTGGTTTTTGTACCGAAGTTGTATCCCTCTGCCTGATTTCAGACTTTGATAAGTACTTCCTCACCTACAATCTGGTGCGCCCTCTGTGAATTGTTCATGCTGTAGATTCTGCAAAGCCGAATGGATTTTCTATGTGCTGTTGCTATCTCCCGTTTCCGTTAACAGACTGGTTGCTAGAGACTACGCCTGGCTGACGGGAACCCGCTACCTTTGCTATACTATTCTCGCAGGGCTTGAGTACTTTTGTGATACCCTATTCATCTTTGCTTTATTCATTGCCTGGCAAAAATGATTATCGGTTTCGGATTTTAATTTCGTTATTTCTAGCTTTTATTTTAATACCTTGTGGGCAAGGAGATTCAGTTTGTCACCTGTCCGTCAACCTGTATCTTGGATATGAAAATCACGTATATATTTACCGCTGCTGCTCGACTCTTCTGCTAGTCGGCATCTTTCAATTCGAGAAAGAACGTCACGAGCTACAATTGTGAAAACAAGAAAAGATTATTAACCTGTGTGGATAAGGGTGATTATCCTATTATCGTTCATAGCCATGAGATCCTTCTCGACAGCCCATCCTTGAATGTATCTACCTCGGAAAAGCGTCTTTTTTCTATAGACACCGTATTATAATCCTTCGTCAGAATGACCTTTTTGAAGCTCAGCGTGCGCGTTTATAGCTCTTGGTTAATTCCGCTAGGTATTACTATTAAACGTTACTAAAGTTGAATTGGAATTATTTTAAACGTACGATACGATAAATACGCGTCTTCTCATTGTGTCAATGAGTTACGACTTCTAAACAAATTTAAACAAAAAAATGTTAGATTCGCTTTGATAAAGGCTTATTCCCAAGCAATTTATGGATTTTACTGAATTTGAAAAAATAACATCGGAGCGACAGCGAAGAAAAGTTACATGAATCACTAGGTTGGATAAAAAATTCTACGCTTTTTTGCGGAATAGGAAATGCATCTTTTGCCCCGTGACATTAAGTTATATGTTATGTGCCTCGCGTAGTTCTTTCACTTTTTTTTCCCGATAGTATATTCCGATGGCCAAAAAAGTGGGCTTCGTCTGCTTCCAACTACGTTTCGAGTCGTTGATTTATGTTGGAGGTAAGGATACGAAAACGACTGCCCAGTAAACGAAACTAACGAAATCCTGTTGACGTAGGATTTGAAAAATAGGTAAAACAAAAGTGACGTAGGGAAATAAAAATCTGAGGTGCAACAAAACCTTCTATTCGAAGTCCAGAAAAGCAGCTCTGACGAGGTTTGCCGTGTGTGGCCTCGCTTTGTCGTGAACTCTGTCTCGTTCATCGGATCTTTCCACTTAAAATAGCCTGATTACCTCAATACATTTGGGCCAAATAAACGTAGAAGTCGACAATTTGATCCGCAAGAAGCAATTCGAAGTGAATAAAGCCCTCGAGGTCATCCCATTAAATGCAAAGCATAATCTTTTTAGATGAAACGCCAGTTGAGCCGTGGGCATTGGTTCCTCTCCTTAAGCCACCTTTCAGTTTATGTAGGCGTATAAAATCTACTTCTTCTCACCGGTGATAAATTTGTGCAAAATCGGTTACTGGGATACAGGATACGGGCTTAAATGTTGAGATGCGCGATTAAGCCGCGATTTTACGTTAGATTTGGTTACGTTTGGTTACGAGATTACGTTAGATTAGAACTCCAAGTTTGTAGTAAACCCAAGAAACACTAGGCGATCAACGATGGTCATGTGGCTGCAATCTATCTTTTCGGCAAATTTCCGAGTTGTTAGTCGGCCGTGTTTCTTTAAAATGAAATAAGGTGGTCGTCATCAAACTCAGATGATCGGCTAAAGCGGGAAGCATCTTCTAGGTTCTAGATACGATTTTCAAATTTGGCGAATAATTCTCGAGCAGACCTTTCTGTAGTAGCTTCGTTGCAACGCAAAAAGGCAAATTTTCGGCGCTGTCTTTACAGCACGGTCTTGGCGAAAGGCATAGTACAGAGAGTGTCGGAAATAGACCTTCTCCATCTGGAAAATTCATCTTTGAAGATTAAAGTTGAAATGGCACTCCCAATGCAATACCGTTACAGCATACTGATAGGACAGGAGAAGCATTTTCGAACGGTTTATCAAAAGTAAATAACAGATGATAAAGGGAAGCTTTTGAAAATAGTCGATAGAATTAATTACCCAACCTAACAGTGAGTATTCGTGGCTTTATCAGCATCGCGTCATCAGGATGTTAGCTTAGATGAGTGTTGATTCTTAAGGCAGATTTTTAACATATATCAATAAAAGTAATTTTCGTTTCATTCTGTCTAACCATGAATAATTATAGACGTTGCAGCCATCTGCTTTACACGGCTGGGTCTCTATAATCGGGTCCCTTTCAGCAGTGGGTGTCATCATTGTGGTCAATTTTCAGAAAATCACTGTCTTCGAAGTACACATCGTAGGTAAGGGCCATTGAGTTTTCGTTCGATAATAATAGTGAATTCTATTTTACGAGCAAAGCATGCTTTAATGAGCCATAAATTATTTAGAATTCCAAGTTTATTATATATCCAAGTTAAGTAAGATAAATGCAGTAGTTTCAATATTTT
Source organism: Varroa jacobsoni (assembly GCF_002532875.2). Classification (NCBI taxonomy): domain Eukaryota; kingdom Metazoa; phylum Arthropoda; class Arachnida; order Mesostigmata; family Varroidae; genus Varroa; species Varroa jacobsoni. The sequence goes on from NW_019214498.1 coordinate 22,011, forward strand.
TACACGCAGTTTATGAGAAGCTTACATAGCGTGGTATACCGCTTCTTGCGCATCGATTTAGGGGGTTTATTTTTGGGCAATTATGCGTTATTACGAGACCCCATAAGCTTTGGCTAAATTAATCACTCAAACCTTTTTCGCTTGTTTCGTATCAACTAACGCTCAAGTATCACTTTAACAAAACCCTAACTGATAACCCTATTTGGCACGTGTACTTTAATAACAAACAAAAATATCATATAATTTCATACCACGTAGAAAGACGAAGCTTGTTCAAAAAGTCTATTCTTAATACAAAACTACAATTTTGGTCTGTAGAAGTGATTTGGCGTTATTGGGTCCACCAAAGTAGTTTTAATCTGAGAAAACACAATTATCCGTCCACTTATATCGAAAAGTCTAATACTAATCCTTTAAGCTGATCCGTTTAAGGCTGATCCAGCAGTTTAAAGTTGATTAGAAATTTGCCAGTGAGGAAGTTTAGCATGAGCAAAGATCTGCTATGATTTCTCATTGTAGGTGCACTAACGGCCTTTGGACCTGCAACCGTGTACATTTGGCTAATGCTTGTGCTCAGTCCTTACATGCGTATATTTCGAAAGTTTTGCGCCGCACTTGTTACGTTCAGTCTTATTGCAACTTGTATGACTGACCTAGTTTCGATACTTAAATTCAAGTAAGTTCAACCCATTGAATGCTTATTTGAACTTCAATTTTCTTCATCTGTTTTGCTGGTTTCGACTTCAGAACTGTATGCAGTCCTATTTCTTTACTCGAACGGAGGAAATTTCTTCATGCAATTACACTTTATTTTATCACACGGTGTTTCTAAGCTTCCAGGGTAAAATCGATGCCCATATTTATTGGCTTTATTCAATCTTGCTTGTTATCCTAGGGGCAAGGACAGGCTTCACTGGAAGCCCGACGATGGCGGCTATGAATTACACGTGGCATCAGTTATTTCTGAATGGTTTATGGTGCTAGGAATCAACTTGTACATCGCCACTTTATCTACAGACATAAAGAGAGGCAAGCAGCGTTTGGAAAAACGTAGGGGAAAGAAGAACATGACACAGAACGAAGCGGCAAAGAAGGCAAGATTAGATGTGGTGCAGACACAAGTCGTAAGGGCCAATGGTAAGCAGCGAAGCCCGGCCGTTAAAAATGATCAGTCAAGTACAAAATCGAAAGTTAACCGTATAGAGAACAACAACGAAGTAGCGCTTAGGAGTGTTGACCGCAATGTTCCGAATGTGGCGTACCCGATATACCAGCTTCAGGAACTGATATAACTGTAAACATCCATGAGGCAGTTTTGATTCAATTAATTCAATTTCGCTACCACGAAACGCGCTTAGTTTATTTAGAGTAGGTTGGCAACTGGACTCAGAGAGGGCAATACGTGAAGAATTATACAGACCGAGAGTGACAAAAAGATTAAGCTAAATGTGAAAACGGCACCTTGAAACGGAACTGTTTCCATTATGCCTTTTATGCAATGATAAGCTTCTTAATAGATCATAACGTATCTGCGCATGTTTTTAGAAGTACAAACTTTAGCTATTCTTTTATAATTTAGCAGATTGCCTAAACAATAAGCCTGCCGTCTATACAAACATTATATGGACACAAATTTAAACGAATCAATGGGACGCATTTTCTATCTGTTTGGGCCTAACTGTATATTGTATATATTAGCAATGTGTGTAACCGCACACATCAAAATAAACGACAAGAGATACGAACAATGTTAAATGTACTAAGTTCAGTGTTGCTCTCAACGGCCTTATGAACATTTTATCGAAGCAATAAATATATATTTAGGAGAAATGTTGATGTGCGTTTATTCGGAATAATATCGTAGGCAATTAGAAAATAAATACACTCGTTTGTGTAATTTAAGCTTGCTATACATACAAAATTGCTTGTTGCGTACGTTTCTGATAGTCCAGTGCCATACAAATGGTTTTTCTGTAAATAATCCGTGCACCGCATAGTAGATGTTCAATAAGATGATTTGTATAAAAATGCATATGAATAAAATATAAGACCGATGCTTATTGTTCAGTAAAATGGAAGAAGACTTTCACGCTATACTGCTCTGTAGTTTTTCTAGGTTGTTGCTTCACTAGATCAAGTTGAAAGAACAACGGAAAGACACTAGTCATTAATCAGTAACGCGAAGCACCGCTTGCAGCGGTTTTATACTAAGTACTACCAAAACAATATTCTATGTAAAAGCACAACATCTTCTTCGAATCCAATCGGTTATATTGTTGTTATTTTTGTTTTTGTATGGTTTTCGTTCCGAACTTTGTTTCAGAAATGATCGTAGATTACAGACATGCGGATTCAAAAACTAACGAGTGGTGTCTTCAGCAACGTGAGGCAACGATGTCCCAATCTGTTGGTCGTGCTTAGTGCGCCTTTCCCGTCCGAATTAATAGCTTTTTAACTACCAGACATTTCATGAGGTTTCCAATATATCTAGGATGTTGTTCGGTAAATAAATGCCATTGGAGGAATGATGAATGTGTTGTTTGATGACACTGTCGTGGATACGTAGGATAAATGTGTCCCATGAGAGCAACAGGTAATACTGGAAATTCTGCTGCGCGTTATACTTCGTAGATTTACAAGCGCTAATTTTGGTGGTATTAGTTCTATATAAATGTATACACTTATTATTCAGTTGGATTTTTCGAATTTGCTCGAGGGCAACCGATGTTTTCAAAATTTCCCCTGCAGAAGTGCGGATGCCTTCTGATTTTAATTTCCACCAACCGCCAATTTTCAAATCCCATCGACTGAGATACATGCGCACAGCTGTTCCACTATCGTCTGAACGATTACGGAAGTTTTCACTGGTGTTTCAAAAATATTCAGCTCGGTATCAAATAGGTGGCCAAGTGCTTTCGAAGCGGCGACGCAAGTTTACACCGTTCCATTGGGCAGAAAAGACGTCGAGGCTTGAGTTAATTGGTTGATGGCTTTAGTTAATAGGTAGTAGCTGCCCGGGCGTTTTGCAGAGTGATTTTACAAGAAATTAAACTCATTCTTGACTAGCTACTGATCAGATCTTATATTGATGCTAGAAGAGTTACTGATTAGGCAGGCATGATGTAAAGTTAAGCTACACATATATAACCATGTAAGGGTAAATGTGAATATTTGATTCAGCAGATACAAAACAGCCGCGGAAATCTCTAATACGCAATATGAACTATGGAGAATTATTCGAAGCTTCGTATCACATGTTATCAACATGTAGTGGCCACCCTTCCATTGGAGAAGAAAATATTTTCATTATGTAGAGTATCGCTAAATATCAACAGCACATAGGAAACTAGGAAAAAAAATATATACAACTTACTAGTTCTGCGCAACGTCTCCTACGCAAGTGACGTATGAAGCAATCGCTTGACATTAGCGAATAGAGAAAAAACCTGCTTTTTCAAGAAATGGGCGGATATATGTGCCGTCTATCTTAAATCCGCATTTCTACTACACGTATTGACAAAAAATTCAAAATTTTCATGTATTTGTCTGCTGTCTGTCAAGCCTGTCTTCACTATTCCTATCTTGCGGAATGGCCTAATCACTGATGCTAACGAAACCTCCGAGAACGATATACTCAGTCGGGTTTTGCTGTTCGGGTTAAAAGATTTTTCAAATAGACACTTGGGTACGGTGGAGAAATGCTAGTAACTCGCGTATGCTAAATCAGTCTAAAGTGTCGACCAAAAAACATCTTTACGCTTTGAAGAAAAAACGAATTAATTCTATTATAATAAAGTACCACACTAAAATCACTGTTTCTATAGGCTAGATTTTTAACTCAATTATCATATTATTCGTCAAAAGTTCTAATCTAACAGTTTAGACAAGTTAGCTCATTGACTTAGGTAATGCATCATTCTGCATGAAATATCTCAATGCTTATGCCTATGATTGTCTCATTGTATTGCATTTTTACAATTGAACAATTTCTTTCCATTGACTACTTATGAAACTTCTACATGTTGTTTAAATGTGGTGAAACTCAAGGCATTTGACATCGATTATAATTGTATGAACAGCTATTAGATGAGCCATACAAAGTGACCAACGCAGTGATCATGCCACTAGATAACGTTTCATTTCAGATGCCATCGTCTTGGATTATCAAGTTTTTAGATAAATTCCCTCAAGACGTCTTTCCTGTAGTCACTGGTTTGATAGCTCTGTCGGCATACATTACATCAACCGCGGTCTCATATACTCTTGGACATGTGTCGGGTAAGCCCCCTTCGAAGCAGATGATGGTATCTACCTTGTCGTGTCCACTTCCAAATCCTCACGGTTCACATATATATCTCAATAACGAGGCTACAGCGGTAACAATATGGAATAATCTGATACGGAGTAATAAAGGTCTTTTAACTGTTATAGCTATTAGGATTACTAGTGGTGCTCTGTGCATTTTGAGGATACCTAGTCATTCAGCCCTTAAGGTAATTTCTTTAAAGAATATATCGTATATAATCATGATTATGATCTTCTTTGTAGTATTTTTCTGTTTTATAATCTTCTTACGAGTTCACAGAAGTTTTCTCCGGCACAAGAAAGCTATAGAGACCTACATATAAGCTTAATTTGGACGTAACCAAACATTTAGGTAAAAGGTTATTTGATTACTCCATAGGATTTGTTCGCCTAGCCGAGATAATGGCAAACCCTCCGGAGTCGTGTTATTTTGCGTTTATGATGGGCATTCATACCGGTCTTATGTTCGTTACTGTGTGGGCTGTGTACGAAACGGTAAGGGCTGATCAATTCACAAGGAGATTACTGCGCATAAGCTTTTCGCAAAAGCTTATCTGAACATCGGGTATCTGAAATATCGCGGAGTCTTTTCGTAGGGGTGCTAAGTGGTCGCCGGGTTGATTATCAAGGAAAAATCTTATTAATCTAATGCTAATTGCTCCGATTTAGATTTATATACTTATTAGGTTTTACAAAATGTCCAAATTCGACCTTAGCCAAGGATAGTTATCGTATTGTATTTATATTATAAGTGCAGTATGTATTTTGCATTCACTCAGAACCTTAGCAAAACCGATTGTTGAGACGTTAGCAAAAATGAGTAAAAACCTTTTTGAAATACCTTTGTTCGCTTTTGCTGTGTTTTAATCATATTTGTAAATGTGTGTATTTTATTGTATACTTATAACTCACGTAAGTTAAACAAATAAATACATGTAATTTACAATTAAAATCAAGCGTTTTCGAGTGACTGCCATAGATGTTTCCAGCACGCAAAGTGTAGTCAAATTGAGAGCAAGCATAGGTCCTCTGAAAATGTTAGTTTTCACTTTCTCTTTTAGTGCAATTAGCGCTAATGCAGTGACAAAGGCCGACGACGTAGCACTCTCTTCATATTCTAACTCGATAGTTTGGACATATTTTCCAGAACACTGAGAAAAAATAAAGTGGCAATGTGTGTTGGGCTATCTGGAGCTATTCCGCAAATCAAAACATTTAAATTAAACTATGTCCCACTAGCAGACGGAATTTTGTTAATATATACGCTGTCTATCTTTGGCTCTCAATACCTTTGAGCCGATTGGGTGTTAAATGAATTTGAAGAAAAAGATATTGAAAATGTGGTTTGTCTTCACTAAATAGCTAATCTTACAGCGGCCAAACTCTAAATCTATTCATGCATGGGCCTGCATCGTTGGCTATCTTGCTTCGGCTGGTGGCCTTTTATCAGCGACGTTTCAAGGAAATATAACGCCAGACGTACACACTGTGGGTAAGCACTAGTGTTGGATAGATCGTGATAGAATTATATCCACGGTTGGAAACTTATTTACTCTTGCAGTAATCTATTATATCTTACACTAATATATATCTAACCGAATGAAGCTCTTACTTCAGCTTATTGATATGCGCTAATAATGGTACATATACCTAATGATATTTCGAGAATAATAATATTTGTCAATAAGTAGTGCACATGGAAACGCCAGCTTAAGAGAACGTAATACTTGACGGAGTAGTGGAACCACCTGCTTGTACTGTTGATATAATAGCAAATCATGTTATTATAATTACTAGGTTTGTTTCGTTGCCTTTAGTTGTAGTACGATCTGACAGAGTAAATATTTAGATAGGATAAGACAAAAACCTCTAAAATACACAAATTGTTTTCATAATATTAAATGCATCTCTCATACTACATCTAAAATGTTTTTTATTTCAGGAGAAATAATGAGATTTACTTTAATACCTTTGTACATTTGGCTGATAAGATGTTCCAGTCGATATATGAAAGTACTTCGGGTGTTTTGTGCTTTGATCACTACTGCATCTTTTCCTGTAATCTTTATCCTGGACATTCAAGCCGTATGTCCTCTGCAGCGGTTTGTACCGATACATATATGATACATATATACGAAGACTGCTTATCAAGCGTCAATTTCCTGTTGACTTTCAACTTACGACAGTTAGTCGACCCTTAGCACCCCGATAAACCATCCTAGGCTACAGAAAATAGAAATCAAAGCCGGTTCAAGTGCTAATCAGATTCGTTATTAGGTGACAAATAACGTCAGTTGTTCGTGCTTTTAACAGGGCTTTGCACGTACATATTGGTGAATAGTTTTCGAAAGGAAGGTGGATAGATTCCAAGGATTTTATTCTTAGTGTATCTCAATTGATCATTATAAATATAGAAAGAAAACTTTCGATGGTCTTCTTTCGGCTGGACGAAAATTCATGCACAAATTAGGATCACTCAATAGGAATAGAATGAAAATCGTAAAATAATCGTAAAATAAACCCTGTTCCCATTTGGGCATCGGCACACGTTTGAAATGATTTATAAATTTCTTGTTATAACAAAATATTCAGGGCAACGAAGCTTTGCTGGACGCAGAAAGGTGACGCGTATTATCTGAACATGGCATCGGTGACCACTGAATGGGTATTTGTGACAACTACGATCGTATTTATCGTTTCACTCGCCACAGACATCAGGGAAATTAAGAGCATCCGTGCTAAAAACATCCGACCTGGCAGAATTCGGAGAGTGAGGAGAGAATGGAAACCAACTGAAGTCATGAGCGACATGGTAGAATCATCCGCAGCGTCAGACATAGAGGAACAGGATCTATTGGCAAAACCGGATTTTGTCGAGGTGCATCCGAACGCAGATCTGCCCGTAAGCTACGAGCCGATCTCAGGCAACGTCACGCCAACGATTATGCCATATAAAGTACCAGACGATAACGATTAGACTGGTCATTTATATCGCTTGTTATTCAAAGTACCTCACTAAACTGGTTAGCATACACGTGCTTGTACCTATCGTCATTGTCAATCAAAACTATTTTAGCAGACTTGAATCGAGTGTTTTCTCTTACGGCAGTGAGATTTGTTTTGTTACGAACCGAGAGCGAATACGTTTGTTTATATATATTTACGTTTATCGCTTTGGTTTAAATTGAACACAAACCATTACGTGAAAAGTTTCTCGAAGTAAAAAACGAAAGTTGGTCTAAAGTTCTTAGCACTTTGTTTTGCACAGATTTACAGTTTCTATTAATTCGAGACGTGAAGTCCAGTATGGGTTTACATATCCGATTAGGTAAGAAAAAAACGATTCAAATGAATTCTAACGTACTTCGCGAGTATCGGAAGACAGTATAAGAGCAGGAATAATTGTCGGGAGTCATTAGTGGGAAACCAAACTAACCCTGAGTGGAGTCGGGAAACATTTGGTTAGGTATGGTAGTGATTGTAATTGTAATATATATATATAAATAAATTATTTGCTTTTGTTAATGTTGTATAGCTCTTCGTCAGTCTAGTCATGACAAGTGTTATATACGGTATAGTTACTAAAAAACAAACATTTAATCAGATCAGTCCTCTGGTAGTGTAACATGTGGTCATTTAAAAAAAAAAAGCCAAAAACTATGGAACTCTAAATGAGACAGATAAAAGCGGTGATTCGTATTTTTCTCGTAAGGTTCATTTCCTCGGAAAAGGATTTGATTCGCTGATGTTAAATCTAAGTAAATGTTAGCTACAAGCAGAGCGCAATGGAGAGTTTGACCATTTGAGTTAGTCGGCTATCCTTTTGAGGATTTCAGTCTTCACTTCCAATATGTTCGTCAAGCGGGTTAGGCGACTTTGGATTTAAAATCTTGCTCGTAGTGTGTTAACTTTTAGTACATTTCTATAAAGTAAACATAGCCCAAATCTTTTAAAGATTAAACCCCTAAAAAACCGGCTCAATCGTTTATTATGGTAGATTAATTCATTGATCTGGACTTTTACTGCAGTATAATAGAGAATAATAGATATATAGTTGGACAACCTAAACTACACCCTACTTCGATCCTCACGTAACTTTTAATTATAAACTTGTATCAAGTGATATCGGTATATGTAAACTCGGTAAAATGTTGCTCATATGCGAAGAATTTTAGCGAAATATTGGCTGGCAGCAAGCCAAAGGTTCTAGAAATGCAAGAGTTCAAATTGCGATTAAGCACAAAAAATGCAAAACGGCACAGAAAATTATAAGAAGATAAACCTTCAAAACTTAACGATGCAACTGACAACTGATCTTACATTTTTGAAAACGGTTATTGATTTTTATCGATCTATTTTTATCTAAAAAATGTAGGTGTTTCAAAAATAGCTTTTTTAATTCTTACAAAACTAAAGTTCGTGTGTTCTTTAGATCTAAATTATTACAGATCTTCTGGGTCACCACCTAGAAATCTTCCTTGTATTTTTAAAGGTCGCATGAAAACTGACAGCAGCGTAAACTGTCAATTTCAGCCAAATAAGAAGTCTATGGTCCCGGTGAGGGTGAACATGATAAATAATACCTGATCTTTGCTCAAATTCTGAAAGCAGCGCACTTTTTTGCGCTAAGGCGGGTTTGCTGTTTTATTCTATATAAACCAGACGTTTTCTGAAATTAAAAACGAACGAATTAAGGCAGTCACTTACGAGCAAAAACACATTAACTTTAAACATTTGAAAGAAGGAATTTCAATAATATTAATTGACATTTAGTAATACTGTTTGTGAGTTGAAATGGTTTCTAACATTGCCTCACCGTACATTTCTATTTGACTGCCATGCATGCTATTACTATCAGTAACCCTATTATATTTAAGCTTCATCTTATCGCCCTTGCTTGTAACTACAACTTTAACGATGTTGCATTCCGTTAGATGTAACAACATCTGCCCAACTTGATTTTAATAAACACGTAATGCAACTAATCAAATTTACAAAGATGCTTTATTATGTAAAATCCGTATGTGAATGTTCGTTTGTATCAATTAATTGTTTTGTGAAAGTATCGTTCTCATGTTTGAGCGCCTTCATATATATATATATATATATATAATTCGTATCAATTTTCTTGCAAATATTAGCGCTTCTTCTTGAAAAAAACTTCATTAAACTTGTGCACTTAAGAGGAGCAAAATGTGTTTGCGATTTATTGCCTCGCTCGTGTAGCAGCGAAATATATGTGCCCTTGTACGTATCCAAAGAGCAACTCTTCTAACCGACTTTTAATATTAGATTACTAAATGACTTGTAAGGCCGGAGTTGCAATTAATCCAAAGCAATAGCTCGGACTGAATTTATAAATAATATCTATGCATGGAATGTGCCCGAGAATGATGTTCCTGCCAATACTACATACAATACATTTGGTATTTCCGTATTGTTACATGTCAAGTTTCTATTATTGTGAATCCTCTCTTTGACATAATGAAGCTATACCTGACTTGATCTCTGCAAAAGAACTGTAACGATTAACATACTAGTTAAGGTTCATGCTAAAGCCAACGGAATTGCCTCCCACCTTGTATTTTCTAACCTCTGTCGCACCGCACCAATGGGCTATGGTCAGTCAATATGCAGTTATCGATGATGTGGATGTGTGCTTTGTAACCTCTGCGGTACTGCTTTTTTGCCGACAACTCCTCCTTCGCGGAATCTTTATTTCTATGCCGGCGGAAAAGCCTTTCCAATTCCAGTAACGAGCCGAATTACTAAATATTTCCTTGTTTCAGCATATACATTCCTATGCTCGCGGGTAAGCTTCAACCACCCACTGATGGTTTTGGGACCAAGCAAATGGGCTAATCTAGTTGATGATAGAGATTAGGATGGAAAAAACAGACACAGAGCGTGGGAGAATGCACCTCAAAGGCATGGTGTTGTGAGAACAAGAGGCTGCATTCAAACCACCGACAATTAAAAAAAAGATTGCGCTGAAAAAACCTGTAGTGATGTTTCAGTCTACACCGAACAGATATCTTTGATTAGGCATATTCGTCTGCTAGACTGAAATACAGTCTTCTCAGTTTGCAATAATGGATCATGCTCATTTACATCATAAAACGCATTTTTCGCCCTACGTTTTGACGAAGACGCTACGAAGACGCGAGTCAAGAAAAAAATAACATTTAGCAGAGACCAAAAACTAAAAAATAACGTATTAATATTCACTGTATAAGAAATAGTTATATCTGTCAATCGCTTGAATTGACATATGTGGAAAACTCTTTGTGAAAGTGCTTTGTCAGTATTGTAGCATTAGGAAACAACAGCGCAAAGATCTACGACGAAGCGCATATGTAGTCTCACGTAGGGTCGGTTTGCGTTGTAGGTATAATCTTTAGTATTAGTGAAATGCATAGATCGCGTGAGCGATATTTCGCGAAACTGAGAATAACAAATCTCAGTAAGGTTAGGCTGAAATTCAATAGAATAACAGTGTAGATTCTATAGATTTATTGATCATCATTTATCAAATCCACACCTATAAGCATAATTCATTACTTCAAAGTAACCATTTCTGATCAACTGATCCACGCAAGCCATAATCAAAAGACAATAAATGTAGGCCATATTCAATAATAACGTAATGTAAGTTTTCCCTGCAATTTCGTAAATTTCATCATATGGCCCTACACATTTTTCGCTGAAGTTGATTTCTTTCGATTCGGCTAGTATTTCTTATAATTTTGCTAGTATTTGATCATAACTATCTCGGACGATTTTTCATTTTGGCTACATGGCGACTTTTTCCTATTTATCATATAAATTTGTCGCATATTTTCGGTAAATTTGGAATATTTTTCGAAATACGAAAAATAAACGTATCACAGAAAAAATCTAGTTCCTTTTAAAAATCTTTTGCTTTGCCATTTTTCTAAAACAGTTTTGAAGATACTATCAAGAACGCTATGTCATGGTTATTCGGCATCTTAGTAAAACATCTTTAGCCAAAGAGATCGTTCATTTTGAAGACAATGAAGTCTATGGGTAACAGCATAATAATACAACAAATGTTGGTAACGGTAAGTAACTTAAATGGTAACATTTTTACATATACCTACATCATATACTCATTCATCTTTATTATGTTTATTATTACACAATGTCTAGTTACGTCATAGTTAATAGATCTTTGAAATTTAAACAAAAATGTTCTCACACAGGTTGATATATTTCGACTAAATTTAATTATTTTGGTATTAATGGCTAATGATGGTTATCCCGTTCACCTATCGAAAGTTATCACTGCAACCAAAAACTGTTAATACCTACCTGCTTTATTTACTATAAGCTAGTCTTTGGTAGAAAATTTCTTTTACCAATTTACGTTCTGCTTAATATCCCTAAGTCAAATAATTGGGCTAGAACGAAGTCCGTGAACCATTTTAAAAAATTTTTAAAAAAATGGTAAACCCATTTATTCGTTCGCCAAACGACTACCTTCCCTTTTCAAACATCCTCAAACAAACTCAAATCGATCTCCAAGCTAAATACCTCAAGAAAAATAGGTTTAATTGGATCGGCTTGCACTGTTTGCCACATCTGTGAAATACAAGCGCTCTGTAGCTAGCGACAACAAAGATAATCGGAGCTTTATATCCTCGATTCGCGACAGTATGAATCCAGTATCTATGAATGTATGTAGTATACTACATATATATTTTGTTTTACTCTCATATTGATTGACTCGTATCATGTCTTATGTCACAAGAGTACAAAAAGCACAACAGCATGTTGCAATCTTAGCAAAGTAAGCTTAATATTAATACAAAATACAATACGTAATAACCACGTACATAATCCGGGCGTTTATTCATTATATAAAACTGCTTTGATGTTCCGAGTTCCTAATTTATTTACCAGTAGCTTTCTGCCATGCCTCTGGCGTAAACGTTTTTTGGGTAAATGCATGAATTTGCTGGAGTTCATCAGCGAGCACAGAGTTAACGAGTCGTTGCTGCGCTAACAGGTTCTTACCTAAAGAAAATGAAATACAGAGTCAAAGTTAATTAAATATTTTGTAGATAAATGCTCAAATTAGGTAAGGTATTAAATTAAGGCATGTTTGGTTTACAATATTTGTATATTCATGACAATTTCTGGAGTAATAATTATTAAGCGACCAACATAACAACGTATTCATTGTTATGAATTCTCTATACTTCAAACACATACAAACTTTAAAAATCACCAATAATCGTAGTGGTATGGGGCAGGATATATTAATTATGTTGGGTCGGATAAATTGTGTTTTATGTAAACATAACCATTCATAGACCAAGTCTGCTACATCTGATTTCCCTCCAAATACGATTCCTTTCACAGCCACCGCAATAAATGTATAAGTAACTCGTAAATTAGATTACTTATGTAACAAAGTACCTGCTTTTATTAAACAAAATGAGTACCCTCCCCCCTCCCCGCAGCATGTTTACAAACACGGGACTGGTAAGAGCTGTTGCCAGGATGATCGCGCACACTTGCGCACAACTACTACGAAGCAGTTTGTATGTATATAATTCTATCTGGAAGATCGCACATTTGTACTAACTGACAAAAACGAACTATTAATAAAACGATCACTGTTACGAACCGACAAATTTCGGAGACACAATGACAGCGGCGAACTTTTGCCCACATCCATCGCTCAGATCAGTGAGCTCCACGTGGGTGCACTCCAGTTTCTCCTTAAGCTTGGCTTCGATATGAGCCGCGGGCACCCCCATTGTACCTATGTTGCGGTAAGGTGGTGCAAAAACCGTTTGAAGCGGATGTCTACGGGACGTTTGGACGAATGAGAATGTTAACTGTTGAAACAGATGCCGGATAGTCGTGTTCATTGTAGTCGCCGCTCCTCCCGGCAAGGGAAAAACAAACAGCGCGGATTCAAGCCATATACGAGGCGGCTGCATTAGAAGTACAGATTAAACATCTAGAGAACAGAGGCATGGTCCCGCTGTTTATGATCCGAAATTTAAGATTTATTTTTTAGCGCGGCAACTCAATGTCCATTTATGCAATGTTTGGCTCATTCATCGTTGTAGACGGTACAGCATGCTGTGTTTTGCACTATACTAAAGCCGAAGGTGTTTTTGTTTTTGATAGTGCTGAATCATGGCACAATACGCTTCTATTACACAGAAGACCATTGTTTTTTTTTGGTTTCCTTTAGTATTAAAAAGTTAATAGTTCTTACAACATTTTAATGTAAATCAAGTGTTTATGACGACGGTCCTAGAGCCCACCGGTAAGACATTTTCTCCGACTCAAGGTTTACCACTACAGATGTCAACAAGTTGGTTAAGTTCTACCTATTGCTGTTACACTTTTGACAAGGGCGACTGGAGAGGGCAGGTGCTATGTTTGTAAATAAGAAAAAACTAGAACTCGTGCTAAACATGTGCTCGTGAGCGAGCTACGCAGTCCGCTTTGAGCATTCTATTAGATGTTTATATTTGGAGCTGTTCGCGATTGTTATAAAGCTGAACCTCTTGAGGATGTGGAATGCGCTTAAATGAACTTAATACGCGCACTTTTGTTCAAAGTACGGGCAGCTCTCGTGGAAGCTCCTTTCGAGTGATTGCGTGGCTTGTATTGCGGCACAATGAGGATTAATAGGTATAAGCGGGCACAGAAGAATTTGGCGTTTTACTTGAGGCATTTTCAACTAGGCGAGAAATCACGGTATTTTGTACTTACTGATGGGACGTTTTGCCAGGCAGCTTTGCGGCACAAAATTCATATTAAGGTGAGACAAAAATGAGAATGGATATACTCACGTAAGACAAGTGAAGGTATAGGCGCAGCTATGGACGATGCTACGTGAATCACACTTGTTTCGGTTTACACAAGTGTTTAAATAATTCCCTTTTATGCTTATTTATGAAGTGAACTTCATTAGTTGCCACTTGTAAAACAATATTTGTATATGGACTTCCGAGCACAAAATAGATTAGATATTATCCAAAGTTGTAATAATTTATATTTGATGACTCAAAAAAGATTAACCGAGCTCGAACTGCGTGTTACGAACAACTATGCAGCCGGAATTCTTATTAACGAAAAGAGGAGCGGTGAGAATACGGTATATGGTATTACATTATTTATCGTTGTGCATTGATCAGCTCAGATCTCTAGTTTACCCTTTGAACCTTTGAACAAATTAAGTAGCCCGTTTAAGTCCATACTTTTCACAATTAAAATTATAAATCTTCGTACTAAATGTTACACTTATCGGTGCACTTTTCCACATGTAAATTTATTATCTCTAGCCAGTTTTGGCTGATTGGTAAGTTATCAATTTTTCACATAGGCTATTGGTCGCATGCAGGTAATAATAAAGCGTACGTCTGAGATTTTTATTTTCTTCTACGAACGGATATTTCCTATTTAACGATTCATCCATGTTGGTTATATTATTGAAACTTCAAAGTCAGCTTTTGATAAATGCCGAAACCTTTCAGTACTCCCGACAGCTCGAATTGGAGAACTAATTTACAGTTAAACTTGTAGCAACGCCAATTATAAACAGAAAAAGTACCAAGTTTGACTTCTTCCATTTGTGTGTATTACTAGGAACAAATTGACAAGTATTTTCGAACCGAAGTTACACTCTGCACCACACAATGTGCTGTCGTGGAAACCCAAAAATTATCAATTCTAAACGGTGCTCTACAGATTCTTAAGAATTTCCGAGTGGAAAAATGCCCGCACACGAAGCCTGTTGCTGCATCGAAGTGTCTCCTTGATATGGTTTGTTATTAACACTATAAATGTTATTATAGTTTTGTGTTTATTTGTAGCTCTACGCCTAATTTACTCTCTAATTATATTTGACAATAATATATTTTCACCGCGATATATACTGAGGAATAATACCAGTGACACGGGAGTCTTGTCGTTTAAGCTACCAGCAGTCTTATCTTTAGTAAAAATGATATAGTCAAGTATTAACCGAAATTATCGAATTGTGTTTCCTTGGAATTCATTTTGGCGATTGGTTCCGGTGTGATTGTTGTCGCGGATGATTGCTGAAGGTGCGTGAAGGAAACCCTAGGAATTTTTTCGTGGCGACTCAGGATCCAGAGCTTGCCGAAGAAATCCACAAATTAATAGGTGAGATTAGTGACCACTAAATGCCAAATTATAATAAAGCGACAAATATCTTAAATTGTAATAAGATAATAACCACTATGAGGCACTTCGGGACGTCAGCTATCAGTATACCTCAATCTAGGTTCGAGTAAAACCAGTGCCTTCAAGTGGAGTTACTTCAAAGAGTTCACATATAGAGACGTTCTTGTAACAGGACAGCACATGTTAATGGCGCTAATATTATCATGAATCGACGGTATTTTTTAAACGCTACATGATATCAACAAATACACTATGTGGATGGTGAAAAAATAAGAATAACTTCGGAGTTACTTTAACTGATTAGCTTCTGAATGTATATAATGAGTTTGATATTTCAGTTCAATTTCAATTTTTTAACAGGTATTACGCGAAATGGAAAGATAGTATCGATCGAACCAGTCTCAGTATAAACCTTTTTGTTTCCTTTTACAAATGACGGTTTCTACTTTTTGGTAGTGCTGTCCATTACTTTTCCTTGATTTCAGAAAATAGCGTGATTCAACTTCCCATTAAGTAATTTTATTAATATATTTTACTGATATTGGTAAACGCACTATTATTACCAGTATAGTCCTTCCGTGTCTACCTTTAAAGAAAGATAAGCCAATATTAAGTTATAAGCATATCTTCATCGGGCTGATTTGTACTAATACCATTTACATATCGATGATACTCATTTTCGTAAAGGTATTCCGCGTTTGAAGTTGCACAACGCAATCACTCTGGAAGATCCGGCATCTGCTACAGTCAACTATGTCGCTAAGCAGTGTCGCAGTGCTACTGATCTCACCGAGAATCAACTTAAGACAATCAGTCATCTTAAGAAGAAGATGAACATAGATGATTCTTTAAAAAAGGTGGCCACCATCTACCATAAATCTATGTCAAGTAGTTGCCAAACTTAGCATGGGTTTGGTTAAATGACACACATATGTATTGCAGATAGGAGAGTGTCTCTGTTTTAGCAAGAGAATATCAGTATTTTTAATTTACGCGGGCTGAAAATGTCCCTTTGTTCTGTCACTGATGCCCGTTTCAATAGAAATATTCATCACTTCTATCTAGTATGAGATCAGTGAGTACAATGTTGTCATATTGAGGTAAAAGCTGAACCAATATAAATGAGAAAGTAAAAGAGGTTTTTATAGGGCTTTTATGTTGTTATTATAGGTACCCACTTCTAAGTAACTCTAACGTATTGCTGTTTCAATTTAAACTTTTTATGAATGATTTTTGCAGGTTAAACGCCTTAAAAAAAAGCCTAAAGGTCCAAATCCGTTGTCTTGTCTTCCAAAAAAGAAAAAATCAGCAACTGCAGCTCTAATTAATGATCCGTCGGCTGATTCGGAGGGTCCGAGATCTCTGAGCAAAGCGGCACGCAGAAAAATGCGCCTGAAAAGACTTAAGATTACTAGATCCCATACGGAGTCTGACTGACCTTAGTTTGGTGAATAACGCGAGTCCTGGTATCGTTTTATCAATGCAAATAATTTAACCTATTTTTCGAGGTAAAATGTAATAAAAAAGCTTACACAGTTCAGCTGCAAAAATGTGTTTGTATGCTATCTTGTTTTGTGTGTAAATAAAGGAAAAATATTCAAAAGATGCTGGAAGTGCTACAAGATAAACTCTATTTATTTTCGCGTTCTTCATAGTTTAACTACAGGTGAGCCAGGGATATCGACTTATATGTTAACCGATATGAACTAGATACCAAAACTTGTAAATCTTTTTCGATATATTCATTGTTGCGTCTGAGGTTATTTATGTGAAAGATCCCGTTCATCAACGAAATGCGTCGGATTGCTTGACCTCACTAAACTGTTGAAGCATTAAAAGGCTCGTTGAGAAACGAAATACTCGGTAGCCATAAGCTAAATATAAAGCTGTCACTACGCTATTTTTGTGTCACTGATTGAAAAGCACAGTTTCCTAAAGGCAAGGTTCAGAGGTCGTCCTTTCTTTCATATTGTTTTTTAATTTTAATAAAAACGTGGAAAAAATCCAGAAATAATAAATAGCTTCAAATTCAAAAGGAAAAGAATTCAAAAGAAGCAAATCAGACGTATTACACAGGTCATTAGCTTTATGTGAATAACATATAAACGACATAAAATTTCTTCAGGGTACAACCCTTACTATGTCATGAACCATAGTGTCGAACGGAACACTGGATGATGTGTATTATATTATCGAACTGGTTTTATAATAAAATGTATCTATGGAACAGGTTTCTATTTACCCTAAAGAACGCTTTCATTATGAGGGAAGTACTCTACGGACGTAATTCGTCCGCAAAATTATCCTGGACTTAACTTTTTTTTGAAGAACTTTGGCTTTTTTTTGTAAAAAAGTATCTGGAACCTTCTTTGTTTAATAAGTCAATTTCTTAACAGAAATTTATTTAAACTATTTTCTCTGAATTTTACATTTCTCACGAAATTTAGGTTCTATTTGGCTTTGCGCTATTTTTCTTTTTCAACGCGAATTTAATTTAGAACCTGCTTGACAGAACGCAGAGAATACAAAAATTTTGTTAATATTTGACTACTTTTGGTATTTTGAAGTATATGAAACATGCCGTACCATTCAGCAAGACTTTAAAAAAATATTAAACATTATTGAAAAGCATTGCGAATCTTTGAGAGTTGTTGCCCAAGTAGCGGAAATGTGCTTGGCATAAAAAATGGGTGAAGCGATAACGACATAATTCGAAATAAGTGGTGAAAGGTCTGAATCGGTACTATACGAAAAGCACTCGAATGTAGCTGTTTCGAAGAACTATGGACGAATAATCTTAAGTGATAGGAAGAGTCAGATATAAAGGATTAAATGCAAATAAATAATAATAAGTTATATTAGTGTAGAAATAACGGAACAACTGAATTTTATAAATATCCATAGAAGAAACCCCCTACTTGCAACTGTTCACAGTGTCCACGAATAGCGTTTGCGGTCTGTAAGTATTAAAAGGTATAATAGAAAGGATTCTCCTCATTTATTTCTCGGAACAGAAAACTCAAAATCAAAGTTAAATAAAGAAAACTAACTTAACTAGCTTATGGTAAGACACACATTGAACAAAAGAAGCTTCCACAGAAAAAAAAACTTTATTGGTATAAGGATTGCATAAATCTAAGACTCGAACGAGTAATCATCCTGTTTATTGCCTACTATACTTCTAATTTGTTAAAGATGGTGCTGATAAGGACAACTACATACACGACAGTTCATGAGGATTGGTGAAGCGTTTTAGTGTCTTGTAGGTGTATTTCATTTTTAAATCTTTGAGGTGCCACAGTGGCTTGTACCTTGTCTGCTGTTTCCAAAAAGCTGATTTGATAAGTATTGTCGTTTAAATTGCTCAACATAACAAAGTGGTTCATAAATCCCAGTACACTGTGATTGCAATGCCATCTTAGTAATATATCTCTTATGCTGGTCAATTCTGAGGGTGTAGTTCAGAACGCTTGGTAGGTTACCTTCAGCAAGCTTACGTTTTGGGTGTGAGTTGTCGGGAATCAAAAATGAACCCTTAACCTAGTATATAATATAGTGGTTCCAAGTGCAGTATTAGTAGCAAACACACTGGACGGGTAGCAAAAGTAAAATTGCAATCTTTAACAGCAAAACTATCATTGCATGTGTATCTACACAAATATATTGATTGCAGTCGAAATTTCCGCTGCTTTATCTAATAATGTGCCCATAAATATCGCAGAAGGGCGTTGGGTAGACCTAGAGATTGGCAACTCAGGCATAACAATTAGCGCTTGGCTACTAATGATATTTTATAATTGCAACTGAAGTGAACATTTATCTATTCTAGATAATTGTTCACACTGGATTCAACGGATAGCTGTTCACTTGGGAAGTCAAAGCAGTAGATATACAGTATAATCGGTACATCTTAAGAAGTAGCTGCATAGGGAGGAAGAGTTTCATTGTTTACCAGATGATCACATCGCTAAAACTTCATTTTTGGTAGTTATAAAGTTTAACTTGGTTCTACGACACTCCGTGCCATCGAACTTTGTTTATAAATTGTATCTTCCCTTAACAAAAGATTTTCGCCGACCAGTGCGCCCCTTATTTCTCGATCAGCTTGATTGCGTTAGATCTTTAACGAAAAAAGAAGTATATCATTAGAATCAGTAAGTTATAGTTTACTAAAAACATCATAATTATAATATTAAAATTCTCAAAAATAATAACGTTTTTTTTTGAACGACATACATCTTATTCTCTTTGTTCATTGTACAATATATTATAGACAAGCGTATGCATATTTAGTTTAAAATATAATTCGATTCCGTTTGACGATTTGAACTGATGATCAGTACTGATTTACATCTGCAGTTCAAAACTCAAGCGCGAATACGAGCCGAGCATCGTCTGTTCGAAAGCCGTCACGCTGGCACGTCAACTTTTTCTATGCAAATGTTTGTATTGGATATATGTAGCTTCAGTGACTCGTTTGACCCGGGCTAAATTCAAATTGGAAAGCGATTTCTTGAAAGAAGGGCAATTTTTCTCACATAGCGATGCCATTGCTACATTTGTATGAAACGAAATGTTCAGGCCCCTCATGCCGTGTAGAATAGCTGTAGCATAAGACTGTAAAGCACGAATAATAGCCTGCGCTACGGGCTTGACCTTTGCTGTTCCATCAAATGCGAAAGGGCAGGTAGGGATTCAAAAAGAGTGTTGAAAAAAAGTGGGAATGCTGCAGATGTTGAGTGTGAAAGCAGCAACTGTTAGCTGCCCCACGAGGGTTTTACAAAAAATGCCGTAACCCAGGGATGCCTTATATTTTGTCCTATTGTCAAGCGTATCGAACAAAACAAAGAAAACAGGAAGTCAGTGGATACCATGCTACCTATTTAGGGGGCCCAAACTGCAAGGTATCGAGAACTATATTGCCTTTTTGGCCAGGACCAAACACACATTTATTAAAGACGGTGTTAAGTGGTTTTAGGTGAGTGGATTTCTACCATTATCGATGACAATGTAAATAATGAAGCAAAGTTTTAGTGTAGCGTTCTTTAATATGTTCGGATATTTGTTGTTGTATTTTTATTTGGCAGTTTTTCAATATTATTCCAGTGCTGTGTCTTTTCATTCCAATTTGAAAATCCATAAACTGGAGCACAAATGGTCCAGGACAGCAGGAACATTTAGAGCACAAAATTTCCAAAGTAAGTAGAGTCACGGAAAGACAAGGATCCCAAGGCACATCAATTTTAGAAACACAAGTGCTTCTGGAACATAGGTAAATAGAAAAACAGAAGTTCTACAACAAAAAAGCAATGGAACTCCAAGAGCACCGAAACTCAAAAATGAAAGGGAAGACAGGCGCTCAGAAACGCCGCTATTTTAAATAGGATATAGGACTGGACTCACGAGTCCAGTCCTAAGAAAAATGCTATTGTTGTGGGGTTCCAAGAAAAGTGTGATTTACGAAGCATAGAAGACGCATCGTGAAAATTTGCATTCTAGGAAAACAGGAGTTCCAGAACGTATACTGAAATTCGTGTTTATTGTATGTTTAGTTCATTCCTATTGAATCCGTAATCGTTTTTGTAGTTGCACAAACTAACGAGAAAAAACATCAGTCCTTTATCAAAAAAGCGTAGAACTAACAATTGGTTCGGCAAAACTCGCTTTGTCAACTATTATATTTTGCAATGGAGAAGGTAACAACATTTATTATTTCATGTTGAGATGAGTTTTACCCAGTTGCCTATAACAGTTCTATGGACCAATATGCGACCAAGATTTACCCTTAATAGCGCATCGGACACACAGAAGTGACCTGAATATCCCTCTAAATTTTGCCGAGAAATATATATTTAACCAATTTATATTTCCATTACTTTTGGCGACTAAAGCAATTTTACAAAGACAGATGCAGATTTTAACAAGAACAAGTGGACAGCTACAATATGGGTACTGAGCTCCCTCAAATTTGCCGAGCCTCTTGAGTCCTCTGACCTTAGTAGTGTTCAGCGAATCGTCTATTTAGTCTGAGAACATTGCCCGCTATTGGAGTGTCCTTGCCTGGTGCCTCAAACAAAACCAAACTGGATTGTAACCGTGTCACCACCATGTGAATATACTTACCTGTCCACTGGCGAAACTAACGGACTTTTAAGAACTAAGGACTGACCACTGAATCCAGCTCGATTCGTCTACGCTTTCGCAGGAGACCCCTCATTAAAGCCTATATGGCTGAAGGGTGCGCAAAACGGAAGCTCATATATCCCCATGCAGATTTATACCTCCGACCCGGCTCCATGTGCTTCCGTACTGGCGTCAACTACTAACCGCTAGTTCTAATATCGACCACGCAGTTGACGCAGTCAGACATTTCACGGTCAAATGCACCCTAAGTCGTCAAGCGTACATCTACCCGTATTGGGTCTGCGTTGTCGATTCTCTTAGTTCTCCCTAGCACAAAGAGTATAATCCATCCGCAATCAACACCGAGTCCATTTTCAATGGGGATTTCCGTGAGACGAGAGATCTCTACGATCATTGCTGGTGCACCCACCTTGCAAACCTGTCATCGTGGGGTACCCCGAGTGCATCCGTCTGAAAACTGCTTTACTCGTCCTGCGCTTCTTGATAGCTAAAAGCGGACACGATCGCCAGCGCAAAGAGAAGAATATGTATGACCCGCAATAACAATACCAACCTGGGCACAGTAACAAGTATAGGAACAAAAAATAAACAGGTCCACATAACAAGAACAAATATAAACAGTCCTAGTGTGAGAGTGACCGGTTGATTTCAAAGCGGCTCAGATAATCCGAAATCTAAGGGCGTTGTTTACAAAATGTTTGGCTATAGTGTCATATTATTGTTTGTAACGGTTTGTCGGTCTGGTAGTTGATGAGGTGCTCCATCACGGATATTACGGGTAAGGTTACGCGCCCAAGGTGTGCATGCTAAAAGGGGCTGCAGCGGTTTGATAATTTATTCTAATAGAAAAACACGCATTTAACAGAGTACCACACCCAAGATATTTTTAAAGTTAAAATGCGATGTTGGGTCCTTTTGATCCAACTAGTTGCGAAATAATATTACTGCGACATACGCATGTAAGTAATAACAGTATGCGAGATAATATTAAGAGCTTAATTATGCGAAGATCGTTGAGTCTGTTTCGCCCCCACAAGCGTATGTAGCGTGACCACGTACTCGGTGCCGCAAATGATTGCTGGAACAAGATATACTTGATAAAAAGAAACAACAACAATTTTGGTATTCGTGTTCGGGTCCTCTTGGATATACATTGTAAACAACTAGCAACATCGCCTGGACCGACGATACAGAGCTTCACCTATATGCATGCTAGAATTACAGGTCAGGTTCGTCTGGAACCCAGCTCGTTGGAATGCCTGACAAGACCAGAAACACAGATTTTACATAAGGTTTTTTCGTAAACATAACTTTTGAAGACACATTATGACAATTTATTACTCATTAAAATGCGAAGTTTAGCGAAACAACGAACAGTCTACTTTATCTATAATGGTCCCACCACTACGTTTCCGTAAATATCATTATAATCATTGTTATTAGAGTTTTGAAAACGTCATTATCAAACAACGGTCCATATCGTGCGACACAAGTAATAGCAGAATAAAACCTATGTCAACGGAACTCATTTCCAAGTAATAAAATTTAATGCCCTACCTTCACGAAGCAGATTTCAAGGCGTAAGCACTAGTGTCCTATGGTTAACTTTTCTAAACAATGTCCAAGGAAACATTTAGTAAACTCTCTTTTTATAGCTTAAGCTTTAAAATGAACAGTGGCATTTTATAAACGACTCTGAATTTGAAAGTCATCAGTTTTCTATTCTTTATTTACTTCTGAGGCACCAATTTCCTTTGGTTACATGTGTTGAATACAACTAAAGGACTAATCGCCCACTTAAGCTCGTAAAGACTTTTCAAGAGCACATCCTAGAAGCCTGGGAAGCGCTGTGAATGAAGTCCACTAATAAGCAAGTTATCCGCCCGGGATGGCTAAGTTGTGCCTATTGGCATCGTCCCGCTGTGCGCAAATTCGAGGCGACATCATGGTATCACCTGAGTAGTTTTAAACCTTATTTAAGAGGCTCTCATCTTGTAGTGTTTTTTGATGTCCTGCAATCCAGCTTGTGTACTTGAAAAAACACTGCGACCTCGAAGATCTACTAAGTAATGGATGGCATATATCAACACTTTATGGTAAAAGGCAAGACCTGTCTACCTTCTAGGGACAGTTAGGCATATTTAAGCCATATAATAATTATTACTCATTCGGTGTTTCATATTTACATCGTCAGCAGTGAGTCTGTCAAAACAAAATGTGAAGACTCTTTATGTCGCTAAACTTAAGGCGCATTTTCTAATAAAGTCAGACGTACGAAAACCTCTGAGGTCTTTGGTAGAAGAAAGTGCCAGAAACCTTTGTCTTTCGAACGATATACGTTATTCGAAAGTATATATTTTTTAAACTTTTTTGAGCCTTTTGTTTTAGTTATTCTAAGTTTGCATACGATTTTTCTCCAGTGAATGCATCGTGGAGTACGGGCTATAACCATGTTCGATAGACGTTGGCATACATAACAAGAATACAGAAGCATTACATTAAGCTTATTTATATGCCGTTCGAGACCAACTACATAGAGAGGATGACTTAAATCTTTCTGCTTTTGCCACGTGATTCTTAAAAACAAATACAGTTTTCAACTTCGACACAAATTAGGGCGGTCTTTTCAAAATCACTTGCGTACAGATATATACTCGCTCTTGACACATCTCCGCATCCCTGCTGTACCCGACTAAACTACTGACCTTCTTATATCATTATAATGAGCGAAAGTAGCTATGAGGAGCGGAATCATAAACGGCGATGCTCTCGCCTACCCTTTAACTTGTATCATTAAGGCAGAAACGTTCTTGGGAAGGCTCTCAGATGAGCTGAAAAAGTTATCCTGTTAGCGATCATGACGTCAGTGGTATGCCCGGCCTTGCCTTGCAGAGGAAACTATCGCCGAATCCGCGGACCACTGACGGATCCGGCCGATCCGAAGCCCGCAGCGATTTCGGAGTGAGTCGCGACGAGCCGTAACGCTCGGTCGCCTGTGGCCAAGTCAACAGATAGAAAGCCAAAACGAAAAGCGGCGACGTAAAGGACCGCTTCAAAGGAGAACGGCAGTTGCTCGCCGAGACGACTCTTTACTTCGCCACTCGGGAGGATTCACCATTGATCAACAAGGGAAACATCAGTACAGTAGACATTTTTGCTACGTCGTTGATGAAGCCCCTTAACGGTTCAAGGGGCTTACAATTCGAATCTAAGGCCCTCGAGCGGTAATTGATAAGCTTCCCCAGGCGGTATGTATATACACATATTGGTAAGCAGTCCAATATGTACATACACACGAGCTGTATGTTGTCGAAAAGGTTTTGATTGTTTTTAAGCGAAGATTAAATTTAATATTTTTTTAGATTTTAAAATAATATTAAGAAACTAAATATGCGCCATTTTGATTGCCTTCTGTTATTTTGCCTGTAATAAAATAGACCCTTCACTATAGAACTTTCTAAACGAAAATTGTAACCAGTCATTTGTGTATCGCTCTATTAAAGGTAAATCAGTACAATTTAACTTTAACGCCAGAAACCGAAACAGATGTCGGTGGATCCATTACAATCTGCCATTCAAGTTTTTGCCGGGTAGCTAAACATGTATGTGGTTTGTATTGTTGGGATAAAAAAACACCTTCTCTGTTCACGAGTTCCGATCGATTTTTTTCAATGGCTCGCTGTGACCTGGCTAGGTGTTGACAGCAGAGCTCCAAATGAATCATGTTTCCTATCCTCATCATGCAACCTATAATCTGCGATTTTAATACCTTTTTAGCGTCAGTCTGGGCTTTCCCACAGATTGTGAATCACTTCTCATTTACACGTTATTGCCATTGCTGATCCACTTTTCATCACCAGTGATCAACTGTTCTATAGAGTTCTTTCGAATAAATTTTACGGTTTACGTCAATTTATAGAGCACTCAAATACCGAACCTGTAGCCAGTTTTCTTCAAATGGCTTGAAACTTTTTAATGGTGGATACTTAGCTCCATGGCTATATGATAAAAAAGCCAACTTGCTTAACTTTCGCAATAATTTCACCAACTTTTTTCCGTAAGTTGTCGACCACCTTTCACGTCGAAGTTTTCAGAACGAAACTGATAGATCCATCTTTAAGCCGTTACATTCGATAGCAGTATTTGTGCCTTTATTGTAATAAAACTGCAAAATTTAATTGATTTCATTCATGTTCAAGTTGAAATAAATATACTCAAGACGTGTTGTCAGATTTAAGCTTTTAAATAGCGTACCCGACGCCACATACGTTACCTGAGATACGTGACTGTAAAACTATCTAGCTAGAGAAACGGTCAGCACTTTTCAACAACCTTATATATATATATTTAGTTATATAGTTAGATCTGTTGGTTGGTGAGGAGGTTTTGAAATTGATTAATTTTAACTTAACCTGTTATTTCGTCTATTCTTAGTTTAGTCGGATCAGTTTAGTCTGAAACGGTGAACCCCCATGCGTGTATCTATAATGTTCTACGGAATTTTTTTCTGTTGGTAAACGAGCAACGTCTAAAAAATGTTGGTTTTTTGTTCGGAATCAACAGATATAGGGAAGAAAGATTCGCTACGAATTAAAGAAAAGACTAAAAACGTTAAAGTTCGTTAGCGAACCAAGCCACAGCAATTCATCGTTTAAAAGAAAAGATAAATATATTGGTGCTCAACACCCGACGCTCGTATAGCACTGCTTTCAACCGCAAATCGATAAACTATGGCCGAAGAAAAGAGATCTTAACTGCTATAACAAGAGTCTCGTAGGAAGACTTCACTTGAAGCAGCGTCATGCATATGTATCGCAGCTTAAAGCGGTTTTGCTGTTGTGTCAGGCTGAGAGAATGTTGACTGATGTTTTTTGGTAAGTCGAATTCGTCGTTGTCCTCGTCGCCGCAACGGTCATATCTGCGGCCGTATGGTTACAGCGAAGTGTATGGAAGTCAGAAAAGAATTGTTGGCAACAAAGGGGCTGGCCTGTTGCCGTACAGCTGCCCGGGTTGGGCATATGGCCACATGTAGTCGGTCGCTTTTGAAAGAAAAGCGAGGTCATTTCCAGCTCCACTCGCGCATTTGGGGTGAATTTATTTGCCCTCGATTGGCCAGAATTTCTACCAACTGCTGTTTCCAAACAAACCCGGCCATTTCGACTTCTTCACTATCGATTTGTGTGGCAGACCGCATATGCAGTGTGGCTTTATCTTGCTGAAGGGGCTTGCCTCTAGCGTCTTGACACTCAAGGCCCGGCCCTCTTGCCTGGCAATATGTGCATTTATCGATAGCAAGCGACTCACGATGAGATCAAACATCGACGTAGCCCCTGGTTCCCCGTTGGGCCGTCGAGCCCGAAAATGAGAAAACGCCAGGCAGGGGCAGATCGGAGCAATCGGCGATGGAAACACATTGATGATGGTTATACTAAACGAAACGTGTGCCTGTTCTTGTTACACGATCTTGAACGACGGTGAATGAAAAGGCACGAATACGATCTGATATTAGTGTGTATCAAGCGCATGCTTCAACGCATGCGTCCATATGTGTGTGTATGTGTATTTAGATCCACATATCTAACTGCAGGACACCGAGGGTGCGTTCTCTACGATTTCGACAACCGGTCCACTGATTGATGTCAGTATTTGACAGCAATTCCCGAGCCATGTCATCTCCTATCGCGAGATGGATTTGACGTCATCCTTCGAGCTTTGTGCCGCCACGTTTTCTGAGCAGGTTTATTGCTTTGTAGTTGTAGAGCACCACAGGAGCTAGAGAAGTCCGAGCCCCGGCCAGAACCGGCTTCCGACATACATATACAGAGACATTGCATAAACATATACGTTTACATAGACCGCATGCGAGACGCGTCCGGCTGGACGCACCGGTAGTTGTCATAACCAAGTGGGGATGGGATTGGATCCTCGAACAACTCGCCCCAGGGATCTCTATCTATGTCAGATGTCTCGAAGCGCTTATTCTGGAGATGGGTCGACCCGTTCTTACCTTCTCTACTATATACTGCTTTACGGCGACATCAACGCTAGAAAAAGCAACAGCAGCAGCAGCAGCAGATGATACGGAGGCCTGGCCAGCGATGGCCCCGCTGATCGTGGCATCGCGGTGCTGGCCTGGTCGGCTCATTATCGCTGTATCACAACCACTCTCGGTTGCTCGGGTTGACTTCGTTTTGTTGACCGACCACCTCATTGTTGTTGTTGTCGTCGTTGTCGAAAACTGCAGCGATGGCGCTATCCTCCGCAGCAGCAGCCTCCTCATCATGAGCGGTAGTAGAAGCATTACGGAGCCCTGGTGGTGCTGGCCACTCGGGACGTTGCCGACCCGATTGGGTTATTGCAGTAGAACGTTCTGACTGCTACGCGTGTCGAGTTGTGCTGTCTCCGCGGAGTGGAGGGGAAAAGCTGATGGCATCGAGTTAAGAAGGAACCAAGCCGCGAAGTCATCCGGCAATCGGCTAGCTGGCTGGCTGGTCGGGCCACGAGGGCATCGTCCGCCCCGCACCCCGGGGCCGCCGTCCGAAACCGGGGCCAACAACCGCTTCTTGCCAACCGAACGAGGGTCAGTCAGCTGATTGTCAAGGCAACCGCGTGAGCGCAGAACAGCGCGGTTTATCGCTGGCTGATGGGAACGACGTAGCAGTGTCCGATGGTGACTGAGCTACGCAGGGAAACGAGGAAACCTCTGCAACCGAACTGAATGCAGGAGACCGGCATCGAATAAAAGGGCAGCAGGGGGAAGGTATCCAATGAAGAAATTGGCTATAGAAAACTTTTCTGCATTTTTGCTATACTTGTGCTTTTTTTCGCTCGCTCGTTGACCCTCTTTGGTCGAAGTAAAATAGCAACAACTGAGTTATGGAAGTTGCTTTGCACAAATGACTAGCCAGCTTTTCGGGAAAGGTTAATATGAAACGCTGCCTCAGGCGGTAGGGCTAGCTGGAACGTAATATGGGGCCTGAACATGCTGTATTTATAACAATAACGATACAAGCACCATATGTTTCAGGAGCTTCAAGTGCAGAATATCTCAAACAGGTTGAATGATATCTGACGAGCGTTGCTTGAACGGAAGGTCACTAGGAACAAGTAATTATGTCTCCACTTCACTGTTGCCTCACCTTCATCTTTCAAATATGGAAAATATTGTCCAGAACATTTCTAGCAAACTGGATAGTTTGCCCTAATGTTCACATATCAAGGTTACATTGGCGTACCACGAACAACCTCAGAGAGGTGATAGCAAAGCGAGTTTGTAGGCTCTGCGTGAAGGAAGTTCAAGATGTTACAAAAACCGCTTAGGAGTGCAAATTCTGGGGTGCAAACGAGGCTGCGGAAGTTGCCCACTGTAGCTGTATTTTCCAAATACGAAGTGTCTTTTTATATCAAGCATTTATGGCCTAAGTGCGTCTGAGAGTGGTCTACATACATAAAATTGGCTTTTCAGCCTGATCCATTTCTTTAACTTCGAGGCTTCATCCACAAGAGGATGGCCAGCAAGTCCGTATCGAGTGCGCACCTAATTTCTTCTGTGTATTTGCTTACTTGTATTGCTTACAAGCTATTCCCCATAGAGTGGCGATGGGGCTGATAGTAAAACGGGTAGCAAACGCCGACAGGTCTTTGAAAAAGAACAGCCGATAGGATATCCGGCTTATTATTCAATACTAGACTTACTTACTTACTTTGAATATAAATTCAAAATTAGATATATTTAAAAAACTCTCTTCTGTGTAAAATATGTCTTTAGTTGGCTTTTACATTATATTCAGATAGCAACAACATTCGTTTGAAAAGAAAACTCGTATTGATTTCGTTCATTCCATGATTAACTTTCATTCCAAGTCTAACAACAGCAAGATGTCATTCGGTCCCATAAAATACACTTACGTCACGTAGGCTCCGTTGGAAGTTCGATCGTCCTATACATAGAGCATTTTGCCGAGTTGACTCATTTACGTACGTACTAACGTACTAAGTACGTGAGTACTAAACCTTATGTACGTAAGCTTTAACCGCCCGTATACCGTCGCTTGCAACATAAATTTCTTGAATTTACAAAAGAAGGGTGACTATTCACCAGAGCAGGATCTGCTGGAGGTGTTCGCACATTTTAAGAACTTGTCTTTTTACTTATAGGTTAAACTTTGCCACAGTCTGTCTTTGGGCACAGATAACTTCAAGCATACTGTATGTACTCCACCTGCATGCTTCCAGTTCGGTCTAGACCACAATGTGTCTATAACAGGCAAATACATTATCCATTAGAGAAGCTGTTGGAAAACGTTATATAGGACGAAAAAATGAACGTTTTCGTATTCTCCTTTTTATGAAATGACGCATATACTGTTAGTACTTCCTTTCGTAGAACTGTATATATTCACATAAATCACTTGCTGTTTTCAGGCATTTAACTGAATTTTCTAAAATCTTCGAGTTCTTCGCCGTCGTTGCCTTATTTTCAAAGAGAAAAGCATGTTCAGGAAGGAATATATATTCATACGTTTTCTTCCAGGACGAAATGGAGGAAGACTGTATAGTCTCTGGCTACTGCAAACCGAAAACAAGGAAGATCATCAAATCTCAGCTACCATCGTTCGTTACTCGCATAAAATAATATTGCTTGAATTTCGAACGTTTTTCATTGAAGATTTTTAGCGAGCTCTTTGTTTATCCATGTGAATGGTTTCATCAGGCTTATCGCGAAGTCAACTTTAATTAACTGATATAGAGTTAAGTTAGTTCTTTCTGGTTGCCACTTCTATTTTGCGTATTATTATAAACGAACCCAATCTGAAAGACAAAGCTGATGGGGCCGCTCTCAGTGGGCGAACCATTGGTAAACGCGCATAATACACAACAATGTAATAATCTTCGTATGGCTATTCCTTACAGTCTTGTTATCGATTGTTTAGTCACTATAGTGGCTACACAAGTTGAATTGAAAATGAAAAGAAAATACATATCATACATCGTAAATGACGATGCCTTATGGCAAGCGAACACGCCACTGAGAACGTCTGAGACGTAATGAGTTTAAATAAGTGATGAATCAGACTAACGCAGTTACGCTGAACGAAAGCTGCGCGTTCAAGACGTTGACTTTAGGTACATTTAAAAAGAGTTTGCTGGTCAACCGTGGATAACGCGCAGAAGATTAGATGTTACGGGTTTTTAAGTTGCTATCACTCGAACTTGGTAATCTCGGCTATGTCATATCACAAAAAAAAGAAAGAAAAAAAAATATATATATATATATGTGTATATACACTATCAGTATAATCTGCGTATTTTACGCAGATTTTTATTCCTTATAATTTAGATTCATTTTAATTGACCTGTACTGTTCAAAGGCCGTGGCGTTTTTTCAGCAAAGCAATATAAAATGGGTTGGTTGTGGCTTTCCCAGTTAACACGATCTGTCTGATAGACAACTGTTCGGGAAGGAGCCCTCCTTGTATCACTGCGCGTAAGCGTCAACGTGTACCTCTATTAAGCGAAAATTGATTGTAAGAGTTGGAACGTTTTTCTTCTTTTTTTTTGCATTATAGAGGCCATACTCTTTCTTTGCCATTTACCTTTATCAAAATATGTCTTCGACTCCAGCTATATTCAGATCAATCGGACGCTCAGTCGTTTTCAAGTCAACCGGCAGGCCCGCCGAAGGAGGGATTTACGAAGTAACTCGACTCAGATAGCTCTGCGGAGCGTATCTACTGAAGACCTGTCATCAATGCTTAGTCAAGGTATCAGAAAGCCACGAGAAGCTAGTTTTTTTTTCCAAACTACAACCTCTTTTCGATTTCTATGATTATGTGCTCAATAGCTCTAAATCTTAGTCTAATAAGCGTAAATTATAGGTGGCAAGATCGCAGTTGGATCTTGCGAAAGTTGTTCGATTCTTAGTATACCTTCGAAGTACAATCGTAATGAATAACAAGCAGGACCAACTGCAACAGCTTTGGTCCACAGATCCAGGCACCGAAACTTGTAAATTCTCTCTGTATGGCTCATCACCACAGACACTATTCTGAAGTAAAGTAATAGAAAAAAGTTACCTGGGCATCTTGTTTCGATTAGTATTCGATTCTACTGATTTGCCTATGGCCATGATTCAGAGAAAATATTGCGACAATTTCTATGTGGTCTAATAACTTGAACAGTATTCTTGCCATACGCACTCTGTGCTGTGCAGTTTTACTGGGTCCCTCGCAAAAGGCCCTATCAGGACAGGTATGTCTATTTATAGATAATTCAATCAGTTTCCAGATATTTTCAGTTACTAGTCATGAAGAAAAAAAAACTGCTTGGGGATCTTCTGGGTCAACATATAATCATAACTGATGTCCCTTGATATATGTTAACGCCTTTTTTATGACTTACGGTGTGTTTTCAACTGAGTAGCGATTATCGAGGTTTAACATGTGTCATAGCCATCAGCGCGTTCTGAAGAAAGGCTGTTTGTACGGTTTTACCTAATACAGCGACCCTTCGAAATAACTCGAGTACTTTAAAAGTATGTGGCAAGTCCGAGAGCATCGATAAAATATATTTCTAGATAGTATATAATAAAAATAATCCTGCAGAAGGTTAGTAGAGTAATTGTCATCTTCAAACTAGTCTCTGTCAAGTTCTTGTCCTCCTTTTATTTTCAAATAAAACTTCCTAGGTAGGTATTTATTTGAATAGATGGAAGAAGAACTTCATCTGAAACAGTTAATAAGTTCTCAAAAAAGCATAGTAACCGCTTTTAGCTGGAATTGAAACTTTGAAAATTGTTTATACCTTATATTTGATAGTACTAATCTGAATATGCGCCATTTTGATCGATGACCTTCTGCCAATTTTCTGCTTGCGCCATTATCCCATAACTATAGAATCTTTACAATTTTGGGGCAAAAAATTGTCAGAAATGATTTTTGCATCCCTCCGTTGAAACTAAATTAGGACCGACCGAAACAGGTTATAGCCATTTAAGTTATTTCAATTTTTGCCGGGTAGCTAAATGTGTATGTGGTCTGGCTATTGTCGTAATGGAAGATCAAGCTTGTCTGCCCATTAGTTTTACTCGGTTTTCTCAGTGGTTTGTTATAATCTTATTTGTTATTAACGGAAGAAGTCTGAATCAATCATTTTACCAGGCGGCAATGCATGATGCACGTAAGGCCTACCAAACACATACCGTACCTTTTTGGGTGTCAGCCTGGACTTTGTTGTCGAGCGCATCATTTCCTTTTTCTTTATTTACACATTGCTGTCGTTGGTGATTCACTTTCAATCACCCGTGGTCAACCACTCTAGAAATGGCCCAACTTGATTAAGCTTGTGGATGTTCGCAGATGGAAATACGATCGAATAAATTCTTCAACTTACGTCAATTTGCGTGGCTTTTTTGTAGCCAACTTTCTTCTAACTTTTTACAATAGTCTGGTGGTGGATGTTTATATCTTTGGCGATGTCCCATCTACCCCATATTAATTTAATCAACTTTTCGGTGGGCACCTCTCCGGAAATTTTCGGAACAAAAGCGTGCATGGTTGGATCGTTTCGTCCAATAACGCATGTTGACTATAGAGAGCAAAATTTTTTTCATGGGCCTGGGCAGTGTTTATGCTAGTATTGTAATAAAATTTTAAATTACACTAAATTGATCTATTGTAAGTCTGAATAAGGGTAACAGTTCTAGCGCGTTTACTACTGCCAAATCTCAGCCTTCAAGTGACCCCAACACCGACCCGACCCGACGCAACTCCTTCCATCTCAGATATGTGAGCTAGAAAAACGGTCGATACTTTTTCGACTGTCCAATATAAATGCATTTCATGATCTTACGATCTTTGGTAAGCAAAAAAATCTATTCAATTATACTGTTCCTGTTTAATTTAACGAAGAGACACATCTGCAGAGTATATGTGTTTCACAAAACACATTTCTGCTGATTCTTTAAACCATAAGTGTTCTGGTTTGCCCCATTTTATGGGAGTCTAAATGCTTACTTCTTCAGCTTCATAATGGTTACGGGTGTGATGGAAGTATGAAAGATGGCAAAGAAGAGCAACTGGATATGGCGCGTAGAGATATCGAATTTTCGTTTTTTAAAATGTCCTCGCAATTTAGGAAAGACTCGAAAATCCGTTGAACCTTACTTTACAGCATGGATAGTATGTTTTTATAAAAATGCACATGTGAAAACACCAGGGGAACTATCTGTTTTTCGTGGGCAAGCGTCTATTTCATGGCTTACGAATATTAACACCCTTAGATACGGCATGCCTATGGGTTACAGGCCGAGATCGACAAATATGTAAGCCGGGCTAATTAAAAGCCGGCTCCTTAAAAGTGTTCTATTTAGAATGAACATTATTTATAATTGAATATAGTTGAAAAAAAAACGAATTTTCTTAATTGTGATCAAGTAAATAACCTGGGTTGCGTCGTTTGATTCAAAAGCGGCAACTATTTCTATTGTGTAACACCATAGGTATACTTTGCTACATAGAAATAAAAAACAAAGCAACAAAGGCTAGTCGTACCTATTTTCTCTCTCGCGCGCTCCTCCTTTCTTGTTAACTTGACAATGACACGAGCAGTAAACTTAGACTAGGCAATCTTTCCCCTGAGACGGCACGGAAACTATGATAAAATGGTTAGCTCAATCTGTTTTTGCGAACACGACCGTTACAGCTATACCAGGTTTGTTCCACATCCACAATGAGGCATGGATAGAAGGACAGTTCGACGGAATTTTGACACAGAAAATGCCTCCACGCCACCATCTAGACGCTCTTACTTCATGGATAATTTTGAGCGACGACAATATCGTGGCCCACACTTCTTCATGTTTTTTTTCCAGCAAACCGAACCAGAAGGGCATGACTGCCAGAAAATCCTGTCGTCTGGACTCTCGGCATCGTTTTCCCTGGAGTGTTCAGGGGCCGCCAATGACACCGAGAAGGGCCGTAATAGCAACGCCGGATACCAGCTACCTTGTAGAGTTCGTGTAGTGTGTTGATCCGGTAGCACAAGATGGATATAGGCAGGTGGAAAGCATTTTCGGAAGGATTCGCCGCTCCCTAGTTTGTCTAAGGCACCACTCAAAGAAGGACAGGTGTCGTTGCACTGCCAGCATTAGTAGTACCCATGCCCTAGTCGATAAACCAACGTCCCCAAGCATACATGTTGTTGATTAGACTTTGTTTTGTCGTCAAAAAGAAAAAGAAACAATTGTAGTCGACCCAGAACGTAGCCCAAAGCTGGCAGCGCCATATGATTACAAAATGCTCAGCAGAAGTAGATACGTATAGAGGAAGGAAACAATAGAAAGAGGAGGGGTTAAATGGGACAGCACTTCACAATGTGACAATAGGAAAACTGCTAGAAGTTGTGGAAGCTGCCATTGTAGCGATAACACGTATGAAAGCTAGTGACTGTGTCGACAGTTAAATCTCCTGCTTGTGTTGTGTGTCTGTGTATATGTGTGGGTCCGTGTGTGTGTGTGTGTTTGTGTGTTTGTGTGTGTGTGTGTTTGTGTGTGTGTTTGTGTGTGTGCGTGTGCCTGTGTGTGTGAGTGTCGATGTGCCCGTGTCTTTCCTCAGGATCTGTTCGATCTGTCTCGTGGCTCTGACCGGGCAGTCCGGCAACGAATGGATGAATTGAGATGGTGCCAGAGTGCGAACGGAAGTCATAGCCCAGTCATCTTATCAGCGGCAGAAACAGCACCGGCAGCAGCAGCAGCAATCAGCGAAAACCAGCTGCTTCTAATCATATTGCGCGCTAGTCGAGCAACTATTTTTGACTCTGCGTTTCGACTCAGACGGGAAAAGATGGCAACGTGGACCGACGTCAGGAGGGCCGATGTGCGTAATGTGAGCCTGGCAACTGGCGACCAAGTCACCAGTGTTACCCCCCAGTCGCCACTATAAGAACATACCAACGACGGCACATTAGCGTCGTTGGCGTTTCTTCTGCTGACTGACAGCTCTTTAGTCGTTTTGCACGCGGAGAAGAACTGCCCTTACCACAGGTCTGCCGCGCGAACTGGACAGTCACCGCAGATTGAACTGCGGAGGCATTCACAAGCAGTGGATACCGGACGAACGACGTATCGGCGTAAACACCGTTAACGAATGTCGTTGGACGCGCGGCGTGGATCGTGAGCACACCCCGAGGTCGTTTACTGGCCCGGCTTTAATCACCTGATGCCAGCTGTCGATCTTCAAAAACGTCGGCCCAATAAGCATCATCATCATCATTAACTGTTGCTGTGGCAACGATCATCGCAACACGTAACCTATAATAATGTTATCGTCTTTCTGTACGTAAAGCGACCATCAGCAAGCATTACTCATACAACGGGCCCGCCGAGACGAATAGACAACAACAACAACAAAAGTAGGACTGTGCACTACAAAAATACACGTAGTCTTTGGCCGATAGGAAGCACTGCGCTCCGAATGGAGGGCAAACGAGGCCAGCCACCCATCGCCAGTGTAAACACGGACTTCGGTAATTTCGCGTTGCCCGACCATACCGAAACAAGCCAGAAACTTCAGCGAAGTTAAACCTCGAGCTGCTGCATCAGCCCTCACGCAGGCGTATAAGTAGCATTAATCGCTTCATTTACATAGAGTGCAAATTAGTAAATTAGAGCTTACATATATCATAGACATGGCCGTGTTGACGTATGGGGATTCACTAGTTTTGGATTGGGGTGAGCTGCTTCGTGGACCTTTACTTCTTAGCGATTTTTATGACAGGTAGACGGTCATGCAACGAAAATGCTCGCTGCCACCTGGAAGTGATAATCATTAGCAAAGGCAGTTTTCGACTCTCTGTATGCAGACATACCTAGCCCATGCAATGTATTATTATTATTATTACTATTCATATTTTTCTTCTTGGTGAGGCGCGAAATATTTTCGAATTCAAAAGCTAGATCGGAGCTGTCGAGCATCTTTCACTAGGTGTCCGAAATATGCTTATTGCAAATCAATTTTACCATGAGTTTCCTGTCAGTGATACGTGAAGACTAAGCTTCATATTCTAGGAAAATGTCCTTACGACTGACTAGATAACATTAGAAACGGCTCTACAAGACATTCACGTATGGAGCCGCATGTTCCAGAAGATTCGAAGACAAAACGCGGCTTGGTTACGTAACGCAGAAATTATTACGAAATGGTATTACGAAACTGGGTACGCTAGCTCGTTACGATCCACACAACACAGAACAAATGCTATAAATAGATAAAGTAATAATTAATTTTAGAAAAGAGATTTTGCCTGTAAAGGAAGGTCATCATGTCCTAACAGAAAAATCTTCGTGCTAAAATATAACAATCAGATTTTGCGACTAACCACTCAGGTTCAGGAATTGATGCGGTACGATGCCATACTTTATTATCAGGGCTCACTTTCTTCAATGTTTGCCTTAAATAACGTTGTGAGCAATTGGAAAAGTAACTTAGTGCCTCTGTGATTTGACAGAGACACAGTTTTAATTAACTAGTGATTTGGCCAAATCGGCAAGTTTGCTACGATATTACATTACATTATAAGCGAACGATGTTAGAGGATAAGGTAGGAATGCCATTTACCGCCGACAGTAATCAAATCTGAGAAAGAAAAACATACGCGGATTGAATTTTGGGCCCTCGAGAGACTGTTACCAGCAGAAAGCGGCTGGCGCCATACACGAAATATGGGTCAGCCCATGTCGTATAGGAGACGCATAGGGAATAACCTCGACTAGCAGTACAGTAGACGATTTTAGTAATGGGTATTAGCGGCGTTCCATATTACGAGCTACTGCCCGAAACGAAGACGGCCAATATCTTTAATACCTACTAATATTTGTAGTGAAGAGGTTCGCAGCATAGTTATTCAGTTTGTGATTCGATGACAACGCGTTACCTCATCGCACGCTTTGATCATCATCTACAATAATATTAAGCAATAGCTTACATACTCGCTCGAATTAGATCTGAGTGATCTTCATCTACGCCAGACGCGAAGTGGAATAGCGTATTCTACTATCGATACTTCACGTAAACCATCGATAACAAGATTGTTCAAGGTAATGCGAACTACAGCTACAGCTGTTGAGAAGTAGTCAAAGCGTTAGCATCGATATCTTTTTTTTCTAACCTAACCTAAGAACTTGAACAAGTTCCGAGTTCTTCGATCCGCCAACTAGCTCTACAAACATCATACTAGAACGTAAATTTTAGAGCTGAAGCTCACTACTGCTGACGGGTGGGGGTTTCTTGTCTCCTTTCCAGTGGTAAATTCAATCCAATGGTCCAATTCCTCTTCCATAGCTTTGCCCGGCTGAAGGCAAAGAAGTCAGTGGCTTCGCTACGGCACGTAGGGACACTCAGGCACGTTAATCAAGTCGTTATAGCACACATTTACTTGGTTAAGCTTATTTGTATGAAACGCCAATTTTCTTCACCTATATTTAGTTTCCTTGCTCGCTGGATCCCCGCGTATAATACAACCTATATGAGTAAACAAATATATCTTCCTAAAATTGGGGACAGTAAATTATAGCGGCTTTGTATTTGCTAACGAATAGTAAGCTTAGCTATTAGAAAGTACACAGAAGTTCTTTCTGTATTCAATCAGTGCCTTTAATAAGCAGACACTAAGTGCGTGTGTCCCAAGCGTGACTTTAAGAAATAATTAATATTTACATTTTGGAGCAGTGCCTGAAATTACGAGTCATTCATGATATCAACAATTAGGTTAAGCTACAAACATACAATGGCTTATAATTGGTTTAATGAAGCCGCGGTCGCACTAGGATGCCGTACGTAGCTTCATCTATAATGCTGATCACTAGAAAATTTCCTGTAACCGAAAATTCGTTGCGATAACGTAACAAAATTGTTTATCATAAAAAAAAAAGTGCACATTAGAGGACTTTGTGTTCCAGTGATGATGATAATAATAATAATAATGTATGCTACAAATTTTTTCGGATAAACTTGTGTCAGCTTCCTATAAAGCATGGCCAAAAGTCGCTTCAAGTGAGGCCGTATTTAAGCACGGATACCAAAAAAAATCATCGTATCACTAAACAGTGACGCATAATTAATCCCCAACGTTTTGATACTGAGAGAGACCCCTCTCATCTTACTTCATTGTAAAGTACAAAATAGATCTGTACAAAAAGCCCTTAAAGCGTTCTTGAGACGGTTAAGTTTCC
This sequence comes from Varroa jacobsoni, assembly GCF_002532875.2. NCBI lineage: Eukaryota > Metazoa > Arthropoda > Arachnida > Mesostigmata > Varroidae > Varroa > Varroa jacobsoni. The sequence continues at coordinate 60,883 of NW_019214498.1, forward strand.
CTCTTACGTTGCGTCGCATATGGCTTTTGCGGAGAAACGTACGCACGGGCGTGTGTTTGAAAACCGGTTAGTTCAAATCCCGTTTGAATTTACCGCGGACTTGACTTATCACGGCGCTGATTTTGTATGATGGCCAAATCTAATTCCAGCTTCGGTAACAGGCGTAGCGAAGTAAATCAGACACAAGCGGCCAATTTATTTAACTTGGCGCGTGTATATCTCCTTCTTCAGAGTACTGTCGCCTTGAATGAGAACCCTGAAACACGTCGTCCGCATTTCGTCATGTCGCTCCGAAATCTTTGCGGACTTCTGACCGTCCGCTGGTATATCGTCCGCATCAGCCATGCCAGATAAACAACATTCGGTCGGATAGTATTATTCTCCAGCGGCACTAAAGCCGTTAGAGACAACATGAACAACTAACTATAATCGTCCTGTCGAGCGCGAAAGGTCACTCCCGATGTTGAGATGTAAGCGTAACCAGACTAGAGGGAAGATCAGCAAGCTTTCGGTATGAATTATTTTTCTTTCCCTCTCTGTATATATTAACAGCCATTTGGCAAACTCAACGAGTACAGCGGTCATGGAAGGAGCCTATTTTTGGATATCGGTACACGGCATCGTAGCAATAAACACCGCATAATAACGGTAGCAAAACATAACATAAAAACAAAAAATACCACAAGCCGTTACGATAATATTAGATAATAGCCGCTAATAGAGGTATAGCAACATTTAGCAGGTAAGTAACAGGGCGAATAAGATTACGTCCAACGAGGTGAACACGAGATCGATAGTACTTCAACTGGAATAGCTTCTCTCCAGACGGAGCTCGAAGTTCACCGAACAATGGCTAAGCACTAGACCATGACGTCGCCTGCTATTGCCGTCGTTCCGCGAAAAGGGTAAACAATTTCGTCATCATATCATAAATAGCACCAACTGCCGCTCATTATCGCCGGCGTAGTGCTAGCACCATCACTGCCTCATCGTTTCGACAGGTGGCTGACCGGCTCCGTTAGTCCAGCACCGCTCCTGTAACGGGGCTCGCGTTGCGGCAGTGACATATCTCTTCGTGCAGCCGCCGTTGCTGTGGTGATGATGGCGATGGCCGCTCCGGAGACGCTCCCAATGCCGACGCAGCGACTAATGGCGCTCCACGCCAACAACCCGTGCCACCGCTGCGGTGGGATGAACGCATTACGTAACAACACGTAACTAGATTAAACGAACGAACGAAGAGTCGAGCGGGTAAAAAAGAGAGACATAAGAAAGATACGCAACAGAAAATGCGAGACGGAAGGAGAAGCGCGAGGCGTAGAAAAAGAAAACGAAGAACGAAAGAAAAGAAAAAACCAACGAATAACGAAACAGCGTGGGCTTGAGGATGATGATAACCGATTACATGAGTTGAAAGAAGCGGACAACGGACGTCGTTTACGTCACGTCGCCCGCCGCCAGCCGTCGCCCGAGTACGTGCCCGCGTCGGCAATAGCCACTGCGATGATGACAAGTACAATGGCCGGTGGCAAGCGCCGTTGACAAGCTGGGATGACCGATGCTACTGACGGTGGCGGGGACGGCAAGCGTTGGCTTGTCGTGCTGGGAAAATTGGCAAATGGTTTAGAGGGTACGGCGTAACCCTGACTGCTTCCTGGTTGCGACTGTATACTTGTCGTTCGACTCGAGTAATGCTGCCGACGGCGCGGTGATAAGTGCCCTTTGTAGTGACATACCTTGATGGTAAGCAATGAAAGATTCGGTCAATGATGACAGTTGTTGTGGATTAAGGGACTAAAATACGGCGAACTTATAGACAGGGTGAGCGAGCAACGGCCGAAGTGAACCGGCTGGCAAGTCTGGTTACGCCATGACGAAGTTCTATTCGTTCTTCAACAGAAGATGACCTGTACGGCGTAAACTACAAGAGCAAATAACGTGTATGACAATTCATTTACGTATCGCTTGCTGTTGACAGGAATGAGTGTATCATGTATACACAAATACCTATACATATACATTTATACTTTATTTTACCGATGAACGCGAGACGATAACGGGTGTAGTTAGATCACTCGGTTCGCTTTCTTTCTCTGGAAGCAATGACGAAATACGTTGTTGTGAGCTCGTTCGTTCGGAGGCTGAATTTATTGGTATTTGCCCTGGGTATTCGGTACATATCTAGCCATATGACTTCATTTGTCTTTAACAAACATATTCTATCCATAATTAAATCACCAACACCTATCATAAATATGTCGAACGGTGAAAGCTGATGCGATAGACTAACGGTAGCTAATAGTAGGGTGATTAAAGTGAAGTTTGTCTCAAAGGGGCAATCCATTTTGTGTTTCTCTTATCAGACACGGTAATTTTTCATTAACAAGGCGCAGATAGCAATTTCATCGAATCAAATGGTGCGTGGATGAGCTGTATATTATATAAGAGTGCAATTAATATTATATGGTAAACAAACCAAAACGTTTCCATTATCATATTTTAAAATTTACACACGTTAACAGAAAGATGTGTTAATTGGCAGCAAAGGGACGAAGCGGTGGGGAAGAAACTAAGCGTATCTGTAGTAAACACAGTATCGTATTTTACCAGGCTGTCGGCTCCGAGTTGCTACAGTTCGAAAGTCAGATGAAGTTGAGGATCTGACTTATGAGCCTCTCATCGGTGGCTAGCATCAAATCGCCAGTAGGTCCGGTGGAAACTATTAGGTTTAACATGATAATAACTTTGTTGATTAACACAAATGATGTGGTATCTTGTCTGCTTTTTTTTTTTTTTTCTGTAGCACAGAAATATAGGACTAGGCAAAACGTTTTCTTTTCCTCTAAGCATTCAACAATGTTCTAGCATTGTTTATTCTAAACAGTTCTTGGAGATATCGGTTATTTGAAGCTGAACTTTAAAATACGCGCCCTTTACTGCTCTGAGTTTATCAACTGAATGAATGAATATCTTAATGCTGCACTCGTTAAAATAGAAGTCTTGGCTCGCGCCGGATCATCAACTCCCTCCGTTCGGTCTCGATCACTCGATGTGCAGATCATGAAGTGCCTTACGCTCAAACTAGACCCCTGGCCTGTACTACGCCTGTCGTCCCCAGAATCTCCCAGAGTAAGAGCTTCCTCCCCCCTGAAAGTATACGAAACTAAGCAAAGAGCGCACAAGACGTTTTGAGATCATTGCGATGGACTGCCATCTGGCGCCCGGCAGCTGGTCTACTATTATCACTGCCAGCTAAGAAATGGTCGGCCAAATCTTAGCCCGTAGATTGCGAAGATAGCCCGTTTGCAAGTGGCCTACCGTGAGCGTACCTTGCACCGCCTATCGAAGATTGCTTTAAGCCATAGGTAGCTAGACTAGTTTTAGACGTCTTGCACCAACTCCGTTCTTGTGTCGTACGACCCGGTGGCCACCTGAGAAAAAGGGTCAAATCTTTTTTGAAGCTCGAACGAAGGTGTTCGAGTTTGCTACGGACAAGAACACCCCGGCTCGCGTGCGATCACATGCATAGACATAGTGACAGACACCCACAGCTATCTAGGAATGGGCAGACTCTTTTTCTGCGTCTCTGCACTTTTTTCTGTCTGAGATGCTTCTGTCGATGGTGGCGTTGGGCCTTCTTTTGGCGTTGTTGTTGATCCTATTTTGATTCGCCTATTCCTAGTGGTGGATTACGACTAAGCGTTAAGGCACCACTAAGGTGAGTGGGTGTTTCAAAGCACTGAAATTTTCATATCTTCTTCTTGTGCACCCAGTTCGAATTGGGCATATAGAACGGGGCTCAATGGAATTGAGCATAACACACGAATTAGCTTACGAGTACAATAGCGATAGCTTCTATGATAGCTCATCTAGATAAACACACACAGCGAAACAGTAACGCTCCGGATAGTCAGTGGCATTTTGTAGCCGAGATTTTCAATGGGAACGATGAACCATGTTTTAGTATCCTGTAATATGTACGTATTTCCCTGCGTACGATGTAATCATCAGGTATGAAACTTATTTGCTTTTTAAATTTGGTGGATTAATTAAATAGTTTTTTTTTTTTTTTTATTGTTTTCCGAACGTTTCAGATCGAACATATGTCGAATAAATTCGCCAATGATTTTCCCTGTCTGTTTAAAGGGTTAGGGAAAAAAACATTATCCGTCCACTGTTGTGTGTCAACGCACCTTCCTAAGAATAAACTGAAACAGTCGATTTTGTAGCCTCACCCCGTGTAAATTGAGATACTATTGCCCTCATCAGTGGAACCGCGTGAAACTGCGCTATCGAAAAGCGAGGCTTTAGTTATTTTTTCCAAATCGCATCGTGATCAACTAGCTAAATGCTCTTTAGAATCGACGCCGTTCTAAAGCTTCTCTGGTACTCTGAAGATTTTTCGTAAGCGTGGTCAGACGTTCGTCTCTTTAGGCCAAATCACAAATAAAAATTAAGGTCCAAGAAGTTCCAACAGCAGTAACGAGTTTTAGCGTAACATTTCATGGTTCAACACCGTAATTTCGATGAATCCATAAAAATAAATAAGCGATTTTTAAGTATCCTTTATGTTCGTTAGTATGATTCTTCTTCTTTTTAGGAGTTTCTAAACGCTGCAGGAAACTTTTAAGCCTAAAATAAATAGTTCATATATTTACATACATTATATACATCATTAATATTACACAACACTGCCAACGTTTGCCTCATCGTGTTAGCATAACAATAAATAATTGTGTAATAAGAAAGATGATTAAATTAGGCGATCCAATAAAGGGAACTATTAAGCTCACTTTATGTAATTATGTAGGTTCAAAGGTTTCTCACCGAAAAGGTTTTTATTTTCGGCCGTACTCGCTATTGAGCCTGATGTCTCAAACGACCACGCTGCACTATTTAGGATCACCTGTTTCGTAGTACACTTATGCTTTATAAAATATTCTAGTAAATAAGATTCCAGCCAGAAACGTTACGAACAAAAATATTAAAGTACTCAGAATATTTTCTCGTCAGTCACGAGGGCCATATTGGGCTATAACTAAAAGAGCTTCAGGTGAGATGCTTGCATACGATCAGCCCAAAAAGGGAATGTACCTTTTTTTTTACGATACGATTTCCGGTATATATATATATATATATATGAAAGAATGTTTTAAGGTTTGTCATCACACAGCATCTAGTATTCTTTCATGATACGAATTGCTTGAATCCAGCAGAAGGGAGTCGAATAAGAATAGCAGAACAATGTTCGTAGGTCATTAAACCGTAAGCGTGGCCCGAATATCTGATAAACAAGATATTTAACTCAGACAGTGGAGTGAACGTAACCTAATATCAAAACAATAAACGAATTTCAATTAACAACAATTTATTGTATCAACTACACTGTTGTTATTATCATACGGCAACATAATTCAGGTATGTCGCATATAAGTTAAATGTTCGTTCACGAAGCCCTTTTATCGATTTTGACAAGATTGAACCGGAAGCAAATTGCAGGAACGGAGAGCATTTCTATCTGATACTGATAATGTTTACTTACAAATATTGTATAGCATATCAATGCATGGATATATTCACACATTGTTTCGGAGCATACGATGTGGGGAGACAAGCAAAACTTTAAGTGGCCGTCTGAGCTATGCCAGGAGATGATCTAGACTAGTTAACTGGCAAGTTAAATTGCAGTTAGTCTAGCCGTAGACATCTTAACGTCTATATACCGCAAAATTAATATTTACGAAATCGTTTAAAGAACAGGTTGAATATTAGTTCGAACATTAAATTTTTCATCCTCGCACAGGTCTACCCTATGTCTACTAGTTAAAGCAAACTTAATTCAAGTTTCATCACGTTTTATACGTGGCGAACTGAATTAAACTTGAATTTTTCAAGTTATTTTTTTTCGTCCGGTGATGAGTAACACTGTACCGGTATATATACCGACATTTTAATTCGTTCAACGTATCCGATTGAATAAAGCGTATCTTACTTGGTCCCTCATTATTTGGACCGTTACAAAAATGTAGCTCGCACATATTTGATAAGGCTGTTTGATAACCCCCTCAAAACTTGATTTTCGCTCATGACCCTTTGTAGATATTTGATTTTGTTTTTAGCGAATCCTTAAGAGGGAAGTAAAGCAAAAGATAAGCGATAACGTAAACATAACGAAGCTAAATATGGCTGTCGGAGATGTTATCAAGGACATCTTACCCTGTATACGTACGTTAATGCTGAAAGAAAACTAAGTAGCTCAACGTAGCACCATCTGATTATGCTGTCCATCAATGAGGTCGAGCAGTTTAGGAGAGCAACGAAACATATCCAAACTGATTCTTATTAATCATGACAACTATTTGAATCACTTGCCTGTATCCGCAATGACTTACATGGAAAATGGCGTTCGATCGACACGATGCTCCCTTCCCCACTGCACCTAGGTGATGCGCTCCTCCCTTATATATATATATATATACATATCTATATATAGCAGAATTTCGTTGCCGGCAGCAGACAACGCATGTAAGTCAAGGTCGTTCTTTTGTCTCTACCGCTTTCGGGAGTCAACTGGTGAATGGAAGCTCGAAACGGGCAGCCAGCCAACGGTCCGCTTGACGCTGTCGAGGCGACGTCTTCAGCGAAAACTTGGCGCGTTCTTAAAGAGCAAGCCGCCGTACCGTAGCTGTCGTCAGACTTTTCGGTACGTAGGCGAGAGTGTCTATTCAACTGGCATTTGCTTATCCGCGCGGTCCTGTCACCGGTAGATTTATCCAATTTAGGTTCAAGGCCTTTAAAGGGACTTCGGACAAATCCGAATACACAAACGGTAGATATAGGGTCAGATTGTCCTGTGCACGCACTTCGACAAATCGCTGCATAAAATAGATGTATCCAGGAGGAAAACCTAAGATGATGAATTACTGCTATTATCCTCTCGAGGCCATCTTATATTTGAGTTAGCTGACTTTCGAATGCTATATGTACGGAACCAGATGTCAATAAATTAGTTTATCCTCTATACGAGCGAAATGCCGAAAAGGATGGTCAGTTGCCAGACCTACCGAAAAAAGCAATGAATAACAAAACATAGCCTACTGCATCCAGTTGAAATTCTGAAGTTAAAAACTATAACTTATGCCAACTGCCGGCTACAAGTTCTTGTAAATCGTGCAATGTTGAGGAATTCAACAAGTCACATTAATAATAGCTCGGTAAGTTATAGCTCGATTTTGCTTTCAGACTTTTCGCTAAGTCTCCGTATACATGGTTAAAAATTGTTCGCAACTAGAAAAATGCTGCCGTGCATTATTCGGCAAATAGAATATTTAAAATAATGAGCGCAACGGACTTTTTTTGGCAAAGACAATTCGATGAGCCAAACTTCTATGAATTGTCTGTGCACACGCACGGCCTCAACGTTCCTCTGAATAGAAGATTAGCTATATGATCAGACGCAAACGGTATATGTGGCGAAAGCTTGTTAATCGTATCTTCCATGGATGCACAAGCAAATCTGTTGATAACCAGTCAAGACAGATCAAGCTTTCTCTACTCCTTCGTTTTTGAACAATGACAGCTTCGAAGATACAACCTTTTATTGGCTAGACCGGTAGGTTCTAGGTCAATGGAGACGCAGGCGCGGAACTAACTGTAGGAACGCGCTCCTACCGCTCTTCCCCGGCCCGAAGTGTCAGTAAAACGAGCTGAACGTCGGCCACCCCTTTCATTTTGCCGGACGAATCGCGTTCGTTTTCTGTATTGTTCGCGAGTTCAGCTGGACCTCCGGCAACCGCTGGCCATCTCCGGTTCGGAGGTTCGCGAAGTTGAGGCGGCGCGTTCGATGTCCAACAGCGGCCTCGGTACCACTAATATTCAAAACAGACGGTCGAGAGTTTCTGTTTGCGACGCGACCTCCTTAGGCAGCTTGTAGGTCCACTATTGGAGTGGCGGACTCTGTTTCATCTTTAACCAAGTAAGAAAACTTTTAGTTTCAGGTGCTATCGCAGGCGCAAATAGCTACAAATCGTATCAGCAAATGTACTTTAACGTATATCAACTACAATTGCCAGTGGCCTGGGGACGGCGAAAGGCTCTGACAGCAGCAGCGACAGCAGGCAGTACGCGAAGAAAGGACTAGGCAAAGACGGGCTTTGTGTGCTTTGAAATATTATCCAAAACAAATTTTGTTCGATAGCAGTACGCCCTTAAAAAGAATTAAGGTCGAAATATGAGAAGAAATGGTACGGATTAATTGAAATGTTGAAGTTCTTCTTGGCAAACAAGATCTATGATCAATTTCTTAACTATACAAAATGTTCAAATAAATCTCAGTAAGAGTTATTCTTATTACTCTATGATTAGTATTGACACTGCAAACGTATGGGAGCCACGCAACCTTTATAAATCATCTGTTGGGTTAGTCCGTTTGGTAGCTAATCTCGTCATGCTGGTAGTTCTCCGTATTCTAAACTGGAGTTGAAAAAATCTGTTCCAAAATTAACATTCCTAGCTCCATCCATTGTGTGACGCACAGTGCCGCAACCGGCCCGATTTTTTTTTATGGAGGAGCGCAACTGACCCAATTGAAACAGACGTTTTCACGGATCTCTAAACGTCAACATGCCTGCATCAGGGCTTTGCAAATCATCAAAGTGGCTAATTTAGGGTATATCCGTCGTTAAAAATAAATCTAATAGCATCATACGTGTAAAGCCAAATCGGTATCCTTTTAAGATACTTATTATGTCTTTCATTTATTATCGTACTGCTATATGCAACTGAAGACAAATGCCACTGACGATCGGCATCTTCGAATAATCAACTTACCTTTAGCTTTATTATGGAAAACTCGACTCTGTAAAGCCAAAACAACTGGAAGCTGCATTGCTTTACACGTCTGCAAGGGTAATACCCGGAATACCTCAGCCTTCATAATCGCCTAAAGGTCCTACTGCCATTTAGGCATGGTCCTTCGCAGTACCGTCATCGAGCCCAGTTTCACTAACTACATAATAACAAATTGAAGGCGTCGTACCCCTACTTTCTAATGGCAGGATATGAATAAAAATAAGATGCATTTTGTCCTACTGAAACGAAAAGAGATATTTTCTATATCAGCCGAAAAAACAATCGTTCTATTTGATTTAATATTATTGAAATGCGACTTAGAGACCGGTGTGATACTCATTAATCTACGCTAGCCTAAGTACTGTTAGAAATGAGTACATCCCTGGTATTTCGAGTAGGATTTTCCCAAGGACGTGACCTAACAACAAGGACACTCAGCTGTACCGTTTTAGCTTCTTCAAATTTCTGCCTGTGCTTCTGTGTTCACGGCCGGCACGAATATCCAGGGCCGCGATGCGGAACCGCAACTCCTTCGACACCATCCAATAGCCATGAAACACAATCATTATCGTTATAAGCCTTTTTGAAACGAAATCGATGAGCTGAACCAACAAATGAGACGCAATTATATAGCCACAGTTCAGAACAGCAGGTGTGTGATCTCTGCCTCTAGCTCTTGCTTCGCGGTGCAGCAGGCATCAGCGTAAACACATTAACTAACTTTCGCCTAATTGAGTAAACGCAATGAGCCATTTTGAAGAGAGACGCTTCAAAAGCATAATCCTTGTCTAATCATATCGCTAAATCCGTAATCGAACAAGCACGTAAAGCTCTAACGTAAAATAAAGTACTCGTACACAAAAGTATTGAGATATTACAAACGTATCCACTAGCGTCTAGCTAACATAGTGTACCACACTGCGGTAAGCACTGCATCAGGTACTTACTTAGCCGTCTCGACAAGCTTTCCTGAAATTTGAAAGGATTCAAGCCTGGTGTTTAACTGCTATCGATGACAACTGGGCCGTACGTCCAACACTAATGGAGGCAATCATCTCCGTTTGGGCCTAAATAAAACGAGGTATTCTTTATTGCTAGTTTTCGCTTATTTTTTGCTGCATATATGGCGTTTAATTCAGACTATGACATTTTCATTTGTCTTCTGTAAAATTGTACTTTGCTTATCGTTTTTTTTTTACTGCAGGCTCGCCGCTATCTGCTAGTGGATAGGCAGTACCTATTTCTCGCTCCTAGGTCCTCTATTTCAAGAATACTCTAATAATCAAAACGTACACTAAAGGTTTTAGCCTTAAATGAGTTACGAGGGTCTAATGCAACAATTTCCCGGCAGTTTAGCGTTACCTCTCTCCTATTAACTACAGTTTCCTATTCTGCAGTCCGTAATAATTATGTAGTGGTAATATGTTTGTCTACTTCGGCACACGTGGTGGTCTGGCATTAAATATAAACATAGACGCGCCTTTTTTACATGTTAAAAACCAACCGTTGAGGCAATGCCTATTGCGTTAAGGATACGACGTTAAACTCGAAACACTTAATTATCCCAAAGTACGCAGGCCAAGGCGAACGAGCGCGCACCGCTCGTTATGCATGCCATTAGGAGATGGCGCACAGAGGCCATAAGGTGCTGTTTGCCCTCTCTCGGGAGGACTGAAGCGACTTTGATGTTCGCAGTTCTAATCCTAAATGAGGTTCCTTTATGAAGGCCGAGGTAATTTCACATCCGTATATAGCGGTGTTCCGAGGTGATCTAGCACGAACTCGATCATTCGCTTGCCACTGTCAGATAGCCTCCTAAGTCAACCGACGCCACAGGATTAGCGTGAGGTCATCGAAATCTGCGTGCCAAATTTGAAGCAAGGGGTGTAGGTGCCCCCGCATACAAAGGACGACCTACATTCCATTCGTCTGGGCTTCGGTCTAGCCGTCTGGGTTTTCGCTGCTTCGTTCAACCGTAGTACTCTTTTCACTAGCATAATTGGCTGGCGGACAAGGGGCTTGTACTAGTACGGCGTCGCCATTGCTGCTGCTACGGATGTACTCCGTTCGCGAAGACCCGTCGAGCTGCTTGAAGCTGTCAAACGCTGCTTAGGATTTTGAGCTGCCGGAAGCGCCTGGATGTCGCACGGTCAATAGCCTAAGAGGAATGCTGTCAGTTGTGCAGCGATGATTTTCATCAACGATTTCACTGACTCGTAACAGTCATCCTTTCTACGCATTTTCACGTGTATGAATCTACAAGTATGTTAACGCACCGATTTCTTCATTTCTAAATGTCAGATCGAGTAAGATAAGGAAAAACTGTGATTTTTTCGTTTCTACCTCACTTGTGTGGTGTATATAAATATGTTCATTCAAATAGAAACTTCATTTTGTTTGTTGCTGATTAGATTAGTATAAAATATATTTATAATAACTTTATAAATATAATATATAGTAGAACTCCTACAAGCAATACGAATACTTTCAAATGTAATCGAACAATAGAATCATTATATTTTGGTTATAATAGCTATAAAGATTGATGAAAATTTACGAAAAAAGATCTCATAAACTTGAACACTAACCATCCCTTATTAAACGGTCTAAATTATTTCATTCAGTATGGTTCGACATGTCCCGTACTTGTCATATCTGTCTCACCTAGTACCAACCCAATGATTCTCTTTAGGAGTGGTGTTTCACTGTGTTAAAGTAAACATGTACGAGTACATTTTGTATCAGAAAATGAACAGTGTTCAAGTACTAGTTACTTGTACCTACCAGCTTCAATTCTAGCCGCTTGCTCAAAACTTAAGTACCTACGGATGTTTCGTTCTGATTTAAAAATCTTAAAAAAAAAAAAAAAAAGCTGTATATTTCTTTACTCTTATTTGTTGAAGTTAACCAGATAACTTTCGGTATCGGCTGTGCCGCTGGTAAAAGCGTAAAAATTCGTCAAATCAAATGGTCGTTTCATATGTACTTATACATAAATATAAATAAGTTTGTACCATATGGCACCGTTGTCAAAGCCGGTCAGAGCCTATCGCTGCTATAGATGCTCGAGAGGTTTGATTCTTAGAACCCACCGTACGGATCGATGGACTTTCCTGCTAAAGCTGCGTTCTTATAGGTTTCTTGTACCACATGCCAACTGCCTAATTCTACAAGACAGAAACAAAGCCCTCAACAGGATTTCCACCATCTCGATTGTTACGATATTAAAGGACTAAGAAGGTCAAGGTTTTTCGCCCTGTATCTGCGTCACTGAAAATAGCCTGTTCGATCTACATAGATTTCCTGTGAACGTGATCAAGGAACAAACAAAGACAAAAACAAAAAAAAACAATAATAATCTTAGATCTTGTCTTTATAGTCACCCACACGTGTTTTGTATTAATCGCATTATGCCGACCCTCGGATCCAGTCGATCTGAAAGCAGATCGCTGTTACAAACTTTCCGTTCCAATTGGTCCGTACAATAGGGGTTGATGAACAGCAAGAACTCGCGTGTCCTCTCTGATCACGCCTAACACGCATGTCCTCGAGCCGGTTGTTAACCTCTAATATGACCTCAAAGTTCTGGACGCTTCTTGAGCAGTTTTGCCTTGTAGTACTGACATCAGTGACACGGTTGTTCCGGCGAATCTGATGTGGGCCGCTAGTCTATCACCGTTCTGGGTTAGCCGAGCACCCCCGAATTGCGTAGAGCATACAATATAGCCTTTCCTTTTCCCCTCTTTCTTTACCGATTTCTCGCACTATAGTTTCGTACCTTTGTCGTTAAATATATATTTTGTGCTTACTTCTACATCGCAGTCGATCGCTTTCGCATCCGAACTCGTTCTCAAAGATGTCAGTATGTTCCGGTAGGTCATGACTAAAGGATTGCGCGCAGAACCGAGCTTTCTATTCGACCTGAGCTTTTGCGCTACTCGAAAATTAACTCTATGACTGGAATCGTGAGTGAGCCACTCGAAACGAAAGTAAAAACTGATCAGCTAGTGGTATTTATGGAAGTAGTTGTAGTAGCAGTAAAGAAAGGAAGGTCAACGGTCAGTTACCGTTTCCTGCATGAGGTGCTCGATAAGAGAAAGCTAGTAAGCCAGCAGATGCAGGCCATCTAAACGTACGCATTTACATAGGTGCTTTACCGTTACCTAAGGGCATAAATTAGGCTTCGCTTAAAATGGTATCAAATGAATGAATCTTCCCAAAAACCAAATTTTTGTTCTTATGTTCGCTATGCTGAAAGTATCAGTGGCACGATGAGACACTCGTTTGACGGTGGAAATATTCGAAAGTACAGCAGAGAGATTAGATGATTTCCTGTTAATTTTTAATGGAACGGTTTTCGCCTATCCTCAATGTGCGGCACCTAAACAAGGGCCCGTTTTTGGTCCACATTTACCTCAGGATTTCAGCTCGAGCTAACAACAACATCGTTCAATCTAATTTCCCTCTATGCTAATACAGATGCGCAAGTGAAAGCTACTTCAAGTGCCCGGCAAATACATTAGCGTTCTTTTTCTTTCTAAACAAGTCCTAATGTTAGCTTTCATTGTTTATTTATACGGACACTATCACATGTATGAGTCCCGTTCTGCTTTGTCCGTGTGATTGTAGATAATACAACTCGCACAAATCAAACAGAGACGATTCGGAAACATGTCCCTAATACTCTCTAAATGTTTGATAATCAGCCCGGCATGCCTGATGTGTAAGTGATTCGTAGTGAATCAGATGCATTTCGAGTCTCAGGTTTTTTTGCTGACGCTTGTAGTCCCGCTACAGTGTCTTTGACGTCAGAGAGTTCCTTCCTCCGAAGTTCCCCCTTGCTTTCTTTTCGTTAATTCATAGATTTGCACGGATACCGTTTCAATGCATAACAGTACCGTTTCTGAAGTGGAGGAATGTGCTCCTGCGGCTCTTTTTAGTCAATGAATTTCCTTTCGTTGGAAACAGGACGCAGTCTGTTGATCAGGTAATGCACAGCCGGCCGCACTGGTGCCATCATCAAAGTCGCCACCAAAACCGCGTCTCTGCACCACCCCCAACCTGGCACAAATCCTGAATCACTCCGTTTCAACACCGCGATCCTGCGCTGCTGCTCCGCTAGGTGCCTCCCTTCCGTGACGAGGTCCTGCTCTGATTTTATGTTTAGCTCTGTGCCGAACGAAGCATTGATTCTACTACTGCTGTTCGATACAACCGTTGCCTGCTGCATATCCTACTACTCGATTACATAATCAGAGGCTCATGATTGGAGCGGGTCAAATCCTGCTGCCAGCGCAGGCCCCCTCTGCTGCCTCTGTCAATGGCGTCGAGGGTATAGTACACTCGGTGGCCGAGTGCCGGTCGGTGTTTACCGGCGAATTTTGCTCGGAGAGCAAGTAAGCGAAGGTTCTTGGCGGGCAGAGTCGTCCGCCATGAAAACATTCTTAAGCCTGCCATATCGCACATATCAATAGATATAGTAGCCGGAGAGGCATCTGATGCCGCGCCGCTCTGTCACCAATTGTATACTATATATTTATAGTAGTAGTAGTAGTAGTAGTAGTAGTAGCAGTTTTTCAACGGTGCTTTCGTTGATTATGTCTCTCCCCTACCATACTTATGGAGGTGGCTGGCTCCGACGCATTTCTTCGTTGTAGCTGTCACCATAGTAAGCTTCTCTCTCCCAGAGAGACGGCGCCGACCCCTCACGGACCTCTGCAGGCGCTCCCCCATATCCTCACGTTCGCCTGTAGGCTCTTCGCAGGCGCGCTTTTCCTGTTCTGTGTTCCGCTCTTCGTTTGTCCGTTCATAGTTTTTCAGGCGCGGCCAAGACAAGTTCGGATATGGCAGCTCCTGCCGTTGCTGCTACTGCGGTTACAGCCGGTGCCGCAGATTGTCGCGCCTGGCCTAGTGCCGACCTCTGGCCAACTTATCGCTATACACATACTTGCGCCAAAGGCAGTCTTGTCTTCTCCAGGGTCCAGGAGCGACAGAAGGCCCCGTGGATCGTACTGCCTGTCGAATGCTGGTTACTCACTGTCTGTGCAGAAGTGGTAGTCTGATAGCGGTGAATGTCCATCTGGACGGTGAATCCGCTATTGGGGCGCGGCCGCGGCGCTGCTGCGGCGGCTGCTAGATTGAACAGGCGCTAGCCGAGACGATAGAAAAGAAGTGGGTAGTGGCAGGCACACGGTATCAGTACTGATCATCGTCGTAGTAGTCGTAATTGTACTGGATTGAACGAAGTATAGGAGGAAGAGGTTGTGACCGTGGTTCGAGACCTGATAGGGGAAGATAAACAACAAAGTAGTCGCAGAGAATTGTGAAAAACAGGCGAGGAGGGGCCGGAACACGACCATGCAGCAGCGCCGGACTCTGAGAGACGAATACAGCGCGGATGGGCCAACGAACGATGGCAAACGAAGAACAGCGAACAGAGAACCGTTAGCTGACCCTCGATCACACTTGGCCGCGAACTCGTCTCAGACCTTCGTTCACTTCGGCAATTACTTCTACTGTTACTACTGCAAGCCATTGAGAGACACACGTTCGTGCTCGTACATTTTGCATAGACATACCTCCGGGTACTATAGTCGAATTATCTGACAGCGTTTTAGCCGCTGAGAGCTCCGCTTGTAGACTATAAGGACAACGAGAGAGTCCGGTAGTCTTTTCTGCAAGTTCTACTATCAGGCCGAAGTGCACACCCGTCGAGACCCAATAATATAAAGACTCGCTCCGTGATCGTACCAATGCACCAGGAGAGATCGAGTCTGCCGCTATGCATGTAGCCATCTCGGCACAGGCTGGGGACCGCTGGATCATGGATGGCCTCTACCCCTCTATTGGTTTTTGGGCTCACCGATTCTGCCTATTTCGTTTGTATTCACATGTTGATAGTGGGGTAACGTAGAAAAAGTAGAACTAGCGGTAGTAGAGAAGTTGAAGAGAAAGCGGGCGGGGGAGGCCGCTCCATCCGCCGAATGTGAGGATGGAAACTCGCGACCGACGAGAGCACCTGCCACACTACCTGCTTACAGAGTGGGCTAGTTTAAGGCGACGATTGAAAGCGGACTGGAGGGCAATCATAAAATAGTTTCTAAAGCAAAGGATACTGCACATAAAATACGTATATAATATAAATTAAGAGGTACGTACGTTTCGCAAAACTTAATAAGTTCTTAGGGTATTCATACTTACAAACAAAGAATATATATATATATATATTAAAACGAACTGATATAGACATCTGATGCTACATTAAATTATCCTTGAGTATTTAACGCGCTGAAAAAAACGATCAGAGCCAGTTTTGCTTTTGTTAGTCTAGATATTTAAAAGGTAGGTGTTTTTTCAAGTGATTTATGTATACACGGTTACACACGGTTTTAGAGTTCGTATTACACATGATCGGGTACTTGGGTGTACTCTACAGTATAAAGTAATGCCTAACAACGATAAACTTTCGTGTGACTAGCCTCACGAATATATAAATGCAGAAATGTCTCCTTTTGCTATGAAGAACCGAAAATTTGTATGACGATCTCTTGTGGCAAACTTTAAAACGTCTCTAATGTTAATGGACAAATCTGAACTTGGCATTATAACTATGCTAAAGTCACAGCAATACTTTATTGATAGGACAGGAACGCTACATTAGTATAGTCTGAGCTGATGAATTCAAAGGTAGCTCGAAGGTAAGCTTCTATGATGCAGCGGACGATTTTCTTGCTACAATTCTACCGTTACGCTGTTCGATTGCTCCAGAAGGTCTGCTACCTTGCGTTGATTGTTCAGTTCCCATAATTTAAATTCTACCACCATTACGTCTTAGTTAGCACGCGTCCTATTATTCTGGATCGATAAGCCATGCTCCCATTGCGATTAACCCTATGCTATGTTTGATCCACTTACCGTATTGCTACCTCAATATGAGACTAATGTTAACTTTTGAAATAGCGTATAAATCGCATAGTATTTGTCCGCTTTTACAAACCAGTCCAATAGAAGGGGGAAAAACATCGACATTTTTCAAAAACACGGCGATATGGAAGCGAACAAGAAAAATTGATTTTCCCGGAATCCGTTTTTGCTTCCGACGTATAAAGCCTAGAAAAGGTTTTTCGGAAGGGCCATCTTCTTCCGGCTTACATTAGAATCTATGAAAGCTTTTTAGCATTCAAACATATTCTTTACGTAGATGCCGTTTTCACGATCACAATTTCTCACCAAATCAGGCCTAGGTGAAAAGGGTCAAAAGAACTATTTCCGGGATAACAGTGTGCACATACACGCAAAGAGACAAACTCCTCTTGGATTTGGGAAGCTATATGCTTCTAAAATATGATTTTGGTGCACCCTGTTTCTATACGCACATAACCTTATAGTAAAACTTATTTGATAACAAAACGTACAGACTAACTGCTAAAAAAATTATTTTTAAGGGCACCATACATCGATTGTAATTGTGAGGGGTTACTGTGATTTTACCAAAGCTTAGCGTCTTCTAAAAGATTCATTTTGCCTTTTTCCTTTTAAAACGTAAGTCTCTTTTTGGTCAAGAATGTAACGAACAATGAATTAAATGTTATTTTTTAAAACTGGCAAACGTTGCGCAAAGATTTAAGCAATCCGTATATATGTGCACTTAATTTTAGTGATAAATGTTTATTATTGCTTAACGATATTTGGGATAGCTATGGCCAAATCCCTAGGCCGTTTTAACGACCGTTGGCCATAACGACGACCGTGACGACCATAGCAAATAAGCTGAGATCTTTGAAGCGACCGGTCGAACTCAAAAAAGCGAAAGTTGGCCTCTTTATTGTTTGTTTAATGTGTCCTCGTGCACTTCCATAGATTTTTCACATATTCTACGTGCATTCGAAACGTGCATCTACATTACAAGGCTCCTGTTCTTTATTTGCATGTACCTTTTTACGCAATAACGTATATCAAGAAAGTTATATAAATTATACGCAGAAGTTTTCATAAGCGATCCTCATAGAGCGAGAGAGAGAGAACGCTGAGCAGAGGTAAAAACACTTCAATTTCAGTAAGTATTAATCATTAATATCTATTACTACAGCGATTTAAGCTACAGTTAAGTAGGAGTAAACAAGAACTACTACTCTTTCTTATGATCTACATACTTCGTTAAATTCAGCAAAAGTGTTTTAATTCTTTGACGCAAGTTCTTCTGAGTTAGCATTAATTCTAATAACATCAACATAAAGGATAGAAATATAGAAAATTACTACAAAGTATAATTGTCGAAATGACGTAGGTAATACTTAATAATTAAATTAAGATATTAATAAAAAAAAAATTATCCTTACCAAACAAGAAATCTGCGCAATTACAGTCTGTACATCACAAAAGCCAACGACACTTTAATGGCCAATGATAATCAAATGACTGAATTAACGTTTTTTTTGTTTCAAGGTCCGCTTGAATTGTTGATGTCTTTTTTACTACAGAGACTCACCTTAAACATGACAGAATCTATTAACTGCTAGCCGAATAAAGCCGTATAATGTCTTCAATAAACTTTTCCGACAGGCTTCTCCTAGCAAAAAAAAAAAAAAAGAGGGGCGTATATTTTATCTATGACAATACATCGATTCGTTTCTAAGAACACAATTAGTAGACATAACAAAAGCTCACTGACCGAAATCATCTCCGACACTTGTAATTGGTTTTTCCTAGAAAAACAGCTGGATCTAGCTTAAAATCATCGACACGATAGTTCGGGACCTCTAATGAAGGGTTTCACTGCTGGGGGTATTGTTTTCTATAAACATACATATTACAATATTAGTAATGGATGCATACAATGCGAGTGTTTTCGATCTTTCAGCTGGAAAAACCCCGCCTGTGTCAATTCGTCGAGGGTAAAAGCGTTGCTAATCAGCTTTCCTATCGGAAGCAAACGATCTACACCACGACGCCACCGAAACCGAAACCAAAAGACTAAATATCGTCTGTCGAAACAGAGATACAGTCGATGCAGTGAGAGTATTTGAACAAGGATGGTGAGAGAAGAAGCCATAGAAGGAAAAGAAGGGTGTGAATGAACGAAAAGACCAAGCGAAACCCGAATCGAAAAAACCGGATGAGTCTTCTGCATTGCCTGACCACTCAGAACCGACGTACCGTGGTCCGCCAGTTGCGCAGCGCTACGCCAAATCGCTTGGTTCAAGGTTATCGTGAATTAAAAAACGCGATAGAAACGGAGAGACAAAAAGGGAGCGAGAGGGGGCATATGGGGACTGAGAAGGCGGGAACGGGGTGAAAATTTAAAATTGCAGATTTCCCTTCTTATTGCAGCAGCAGCAGCAGCAGCAGCAGCAGCAGTAGTAGTAGCAGCAGCAGCAGCAGCAGCAGCAGCAGCAGCAGCAGCAGCAGCAGTAGTAGTAGTAGTAGTAGCAGCAGCAGCAGCAGCAGCAGCAGTAGTAGTAGTAGTAGTAGCAGCAGCAGCAGTAGTAGTAGCAGCAGCAGCAGCAGCAGCAGTAGCAGCAGTAGCAGCAGCAGCAGCAGCAGCAGCAGTAGTAGTAGTAGTAGTAGCAGCAGCAGCAGCAGCAGCAGCAGCAGCAGCAGCAGCAGTAGCAGCAGTAGCTGCAGCAGCAGCAGCAGCAGCAGGTCTTGTCGTCGTTAGCATCGCCATTGTCGTTATCGTCGCCGTTGGCGATCCTACTGCTGACGTTTATCCAGCTTCTTGTGTTAACTTTACGCCACTCAGTTTCCCCAATAACGACAGCAGACGTTTCATCCTGTGCTTTTTTCTCACTCGAGCACTCTCGGCCTCGGCGTGCTGTTAGTTATTCTCAGTTTGTTCATTGAAAACCACCGAAAAGTATTCCGTCTCTTCATGAGATCGATGGTGCGCGGCGGCAGATTCAGCTTCGGCCAACGCTATGTCATAAGGCTTTTCAATGGCCTCATGACAACTTTTGCCAGCCTGAATCTGTGCATGCATCGCAGGCTGACCCGATGCTTGCTTACTTCTCAGTAGGTGGTGGCGATGCATTGTGTTGATGTTGTTGTTTGCTTTTTATATCATTCTGAGTCTTCTTTGCTCGGGTAGCGTTTGCCTATTCTACCTGTGCATAAGTCAACTGATGTATGCGTGCGCGCAAATCCAATAGCATAGGCTGTTAGGAAGCGAACAAAAACCCCGCAATCGAAAAATATATGCCTTAACATGTACATAGACTTCTTGTGACATAGCTTGTTCAGTCTACGCATTATATGCATGGATTGGATGTACACAAAGGTAGTGATGTCGCATAGCCAAGAAAGATGTAAGACAGGATCATTGGTATAGCTTAAAATTTAGATAGACTTAAATAAAGGTGATAACGGAACTGGGGTATCCACTAGTTAACATGTCGTATTAGAAATCTCATAACTGTGACTATGATCATAACATTTGGTTTGATTTAAAAAATCACACAGACACGGCATTGAAATGCAGATATGCACCGTGCTCCCTATTACAGGCTATTTTGGGAAAACGGATAATAAGGCCGAATCAACTAGATGCCAACACTTGAAAATGGTTAAGCTGTTAACAATCTACCAATTTGAACACCCATTGGCTTGTATGTTTGTGGGTCTGGGTCTAAGAGCGAAATTGATGCTACCAAGTACGTATGATGACTTTACAATTAGTCCAATGTGTGCTAACCAGTTGTACATGTCAGAACTGTGATCTCCGAAGTGTATAGTTTACGCGGACATGTGAAGTCTCGTCTCGTCTTGCGGCTGTTGATTATATATCAGAATTGCAGAGACGTATGGTAAAAAGTAACTATATTAATTCTTCACACTTCGATTTTTTGTTGTGTCAACCAATTTGAATGCAGTTATCAGCCATTACTTCTTAGATGTTTGCAGGCTTTCTCAATTAAAGCATATAATATGCTTTTTTTGGTCAAAAAATAGGTAGTCGTGTTCGATCAGTTCCAGCAGTAACACGTGCAGTGAGATATGCTGCCACTCAGAGGACGTTTACATGGGCGTCCAGCGAACGTGTAACTTAGGGCTATAAGTTCTACCTTTGGCGTCATGCGTGTCGCCAAACAGTCGAAAGCGTTTCAAGAGGCTGTAGACGCTGTTTCAGTATAATACTAAACATAACAGCCGATCAACTCAGTTACAGTGGCCATAGTTAACACGTTCTTAAATAAGGCAAGACTTATATACCCTGATTGGCCCGGTCAGCTTCTTCTGAACATCATCAGGTTGTCTTCACAAGCTTAAAAGTAATCAAAGTCTAAGTCAAGCAGTAATACATAGACTCAGAGCCCCTTTTCGGGATTGTTTCTGTTCAGCTTATCTATGCTTTTCGTGACATGAACCTAGTTTATCATGATACGAATCTTAGTACAATGGACGATTTGCGTATGGGAAATTGACCCAGTTCGTGGGTCCAAACTGCTGACGTCGGCTGGGTCGTATCTAAAAGCGAAATTCTGAATTTTTATACGAAAAACACGTATACCGATTGCAGCCATTACACAGCATTTACTGAGGCAGCGGGAAAGTGAATTGGTAGGTTAAACACCTATTTTACAAAAATGGCTACATTTGGCCTATACTTGCCCTGAGTGATATCTTCGCTATTCCGTGTCATTTTTCAAATGGGAACACTATATATATATATATATATATATATATATAATCAACTCATTTTGAGATGATTTATTCTCCTATCGTGTCTTGCCTTCCTTTTATGATGCCATAATCACCGTTATTGATATCATAATATAACATTTATATCATTCCTAATAAACACGATCACTCGTAGCCGTTCTTCGTTGAATAGTTGTTGTTGTTGCTGCTGTTGTTGTCGTTATTCTGATGATTGTCTGTGGCAGAAAGGCAGACCGAGACCTTGAGTCAAATACATAGGATTGTCCTTATCGAGCAAACAAATGTTGAACTATAAATCACATAACAGTGAGTCTTTCTTGTATGATATCATCCAGTGTTGTGTATACCTTGATCTACGGTGGTGGCCCTTTCTTTGCGTCTGGTCAACCAGAACCTACATATTAATGTGTCGATGTACACACGTAAACGTATTGTCTGGCGTTGATAACGCGGGGCGATAATAAGATACGATGCTTATCAACGGCATCAAATTTGTCGTTTGTGAACATATAAACGTGTGTAGAAAAAAGGACAATATGAGAGACAGACAAACAGCATAAACCAAATGCAGCATAGGATTTTGCTAGGAAGATGCAAAGCAAAAATAACTATTTCACGTCATTGTAGCTATATTTTTGTTGCGTGTAAAAGTTGAGGCACTTTTGAAATTTGCAGAAGAAGCGGACAGGATAACTAGGACCTGATTCGTTCATGGCCACCGCTGGATGCTGCCTTACTTCTTCATATCTATGGCCTTTATACTGTGTTGAAATATATCAGACGTGTAAAAAATTTTAAAAAGCACTCTTTTTTTTCAAAGCTAGATACAGAAGACGTGTCGCGCAGAATCAATGAGAACGTATCGCGAGACTGAGTGCTGAACAGCTGTTAGCCCATTATGGATTAGAAAATTTTTTGCAAAGCAAATTGGACAGGTAACAACCTAGGTCAGTGGGCGGAAAAGTTCTCTCAAGGCAGCTAGGTGCAGTACAGGTAGTTGATAGCAACGTCCCTAACCTGCTTACCCAAGAAGCGGTGCGCGAAGGCTCAACATGGGTTTAATCACACGCTCATCATCGGCTCACATGGTTTAATCTTCATTGAATTGTTACTCTTTCAAGGCACGAAAACAATATTTGACGATATTCGCGCTTTGTACCCTAAGTGGTAATCTATATATGAAGACAACGCATAATGCACACATTTACTCCCATTGGAACGCGATAGTAAAGTTCGGTCTCCAAGTAACCGCTTCACGGTAATACTACCAATAGTTCTTTCGAACAGGTCGAAAGCCTCAGAACATCTAGAAATATGGCCTACACCTGGTCTATTCAATTTGGACATTTGAGTTCACTTGTAATCTAGTGCTTTACGAATATGAAGCTTACAGGTGCGCAACAGGTTTGCCCATCGGGTCCCCGTGACAGCTTAGTGGCTAATGTATTTGCCTGCAAATCTTAGGGACACGCTATAGCGTCCGTTCGAACCTGGGCCTAGGTACACTTCGTCGTTTCGTGCTGGGAACCAGCCGTCTGTTAGGATGCCTAATCGATGGCGGTACCGGACGTAGAAGTTGAAGCGGAAGTTTGCGCATTGAACTTAGAGCACATGTGGTTTGGGTTCGAAAGCAGCCGTAGGTACACTTTGCTTCGTGCTAGACGAATACGGCAACCTTCTAAGGCAACACCTAACGACAGTACCATGTGTTAAACATGAAACAGTTAAGCTTGAGACTATATCGAATCTATCAATTGCTATCAGCTGATGCATGTACGGATAATTATTGTTTTTGCTCTAAAAATTATCCGCCACCATGCTGCATGCAAGCTGATCGATGCTAATGAAAATTATCTCGCCGTGCTCTATTCATATAACATGTACGTGTATAGGAAACGACGCCTTGACGAGCGTTCACACATAAAGCGATTCCTTTGACATATGCTTCTATCTATTGCATTTCACGTTGACTACTGTTACAGAGCTTGTTGTATAGAACGCCCCCGTAATGGTAGCGATTTTATCGTTGCCCGTATTCAACGACATGTCAACTAGGTGTTTTTCTAGAACATTCTGCGTAGGTCCGTCTCAATTTAACGTTCTCGCGTTTTTTTTGAAAGTCCGTTAACGAACGAGTCCTTTAGCGTTCGACAAAGATAACTTCAGCATATAAACGTGATTGGTACGTGATGGAACGCAGATTTTTAAAAAGTACGAGATTATCCGCATCATTATTCGAATGAACAAACCGGAAGGACTTTGCACAGGAACCCCAATGTGACAAGAGAAAATGGATGCCATATTTATTTTTTGGGAAAGCGCCATCTGGAGGATTAACGCGTAAGCAAATACGTTAAATTTAAGAGTACTCTAGTACGCTGTTTTGAAAAAAGCTTATCATGGCCATTATTACAATTTATTATACATTCCGTTGTTTGAACATTTACCTGATTATTTTCGAATGTATACTGTTGAATCGGGCTCAAAATCGACTCGTGTCTTCGATTTACTTATAACAGAAGCTGCCTAGCAATATTCGGTTTCTCGCTTATCATCCGCATTGGAGCTCACACAGCTTGAAAACGCTATAACACGTTTTTTAGATCCGTTGCTAATAACCCCATTATAGTTAGTTCGCGTGTGTGCATCTACCCGTCTCACAGTAGACGGTCTATGACAACGAAAGGAACAAACAAATGTACATGACACACCTCCGTCCCATAGTAAGCATTTATCTGAAGTTGGTAGTAATGTAGTTACACGACCCGTAAATTCTAACCCACTTGCCTTATTCGCCAAAGACATCTCAGTGATCTCCGAACATAGTCGATAACTCTGCACGTTTCGCCATATTACGTAGACGCTTGGAGGGTAACTACTGGTAGTTCTCGTGGTGCATAGGTAACATACTTACAGGAAACTTATAACACGCGTTTCATTAAAAAGTAATTTAGTTCCAATTAACAAGACTGAAAGTTCTACAAATTGAAGCATTCGAA
This sequence comes from Varroa jacobsoni, assembly GCF_002532875.2. Classification (NCBI taxonomy): domain Eukaryota; kingdom Metazoa; phylum Arthropoda; class Arachnida; order Mesostigmata; family Varroidae; genus Varroa; species Varroa jacobsoni. The sequence goes on from NW_019214498.1 coordinate 85,389, forward strand.
ACATATCCCAAGCTCAGCGGCGAATCAATAACAGTATATCGATATACATCTTAAGTTGTAGAGGACAAACTATTGCTAACGGTTTACATTTTGTAGTATTGATATCCTCCTACCTGTTTTAAAGTTCCGGCTGTGATGGCGATCTGGTGTAGTAACGCTATTTGCCAGCAAATTACAGGCCCATAGCTGGCTTGAGTCACTTCAACAGTGCTAACCAAAATAGGCCAACTATGAGGCAGATGTCAGGTTCAGAACCGAAGTACTTTTATTCGCTGTTGATTCGTGCGATGTTCTTTTTTTCTTTGCACATGGGCCTTTTCCTTCGAATTACAAGAGGGAAATCGGTATATCAGCACCTATAGTTTTTATCGATCCTTTAACAGTCTCGTAAGCGAAATCTTGTCATTTTATTATCTATGCATCCAAATATAAACATTTCCTCTAGCTCAATTCACATCAGTCAAATAAGTACCCCCCTTAGCCGGGGGCTACCTGTTCCGAGAAGCACGCATGATAAATTGAGTCGAGCGGTATTGTAACTTCAAGATGTTGATCTCTATGGATGTTTCTCGCGAGTAGACACACTAAAATGTTCAAGAGTCAATTCGATTAATTACAGAGTTCATAAGTATTGCAAAAAAAAAAACGACTTCTTAGTAATGACCCCTTAGAGCGATCACATCGGTACGGGTGGGGTCTCTCTAGAAAGACCCGATGACTCAGAGGCAGAATTTCTAGTCAAAGAACCCGCGTTCCAACGTATAAAACTGTATATAACACAGTGACATAGCAAAGCAGATCAGAGCTCGAACTGATGCTGTGACTTCAAACTATCTCATTAATCTATTTTATTCAATGAATAATTGTGATAGAAAACATAGCTTGCTTTCAGCAAAGGGGTTAGTATTTGATGTTCCAGGATTGTTTAGCGGTCTGAACCTTTTGCTGAAGCCACCATCAATACAGTTCAAGTCTATGAAATCATCGTTAAAGCTAGCCTTTCTAAAGTTGGCTAATGTCTCGCATCTTTCATTACCTTCTTAATCACTTTTATGTCTAACAACCCTTTTTCCATAGTATAATAAGACAACTTTCGACTACTCTAGCGGTCATTGGCTAAGCCCCTTATGAGCCGCCAGACAAGCTTACGGGTGAAGACCAATCGACAGACGCTATGGAGCGCAATGAATACACAGTGTCAATCTCAGCCTTCGAGTTGTTTACGCGTAGATACAACCAAAAGTATCACCAAGCCAAAGATCGAGGTACTGACATAAGACTCTCAGCGTATGAAAGGATTTATGAAAGCGATCAGGCAATCGCTAGAAGCTTTGATCTCGTGTACGAGTTTAGGACGATTCCCTCGATTACGAAGATAGACGATTGCGGTAATTACGTCGCATGATTATTAGCGCTGATAAACGCACTGACATAGTATATTCGGTTTTTCTCGAGTATTGAAGACTAACTGTCGACCGATCTATGCCTGTACACGCATTTGCCTTTGCGCAGCTGCGGTGGACGCCAGAGTTTTATGGCAACAGATTCGCTATAAATTCGCTGCGGTAGAGAATTAAAAGAGGTGAAAGATAACAACAGGCAGTAGTGGCAAGTTATTAAGTGGTTATTTTTGCACAGATAACGCACATCTGTAAGACAGGTAAATATTGAGTCGGAGTTTGAACTGCTCGTCATGGTTCAACAGTAATGTGTACGCTTATGAAATTTAGGAGCGTGTGACGGTTCGAAAAGAGGCGTGATGAAGATGCGGTCCATGGGATCGGTCGCCCGAAGCAGTGCCTTACGGCAACACTAGTGATGAAACCGCGCATGTTGATGAGTCAGATCGGAATTTAGAAGTGGTACCACCTGCGACTCAACTAAAAATCAGGCAGGCCCACGGCCTGCGGCGTGCCCGATAGCCTATCAACGACGTCCCCGTTTCTGAGACTAGCGGGACTGGTAATACAGTAAACTACGCAGCGATAAATCTTGGCAAAACGTTCTGACTGCTAGTCAAACACTTAGAGTAATAGAAATACTACAGCATAGATCTAAGAACAAAAATTGACTCAAAGTAACATTGGCGTGCTGTTTTTTTTACAAAAGAAGAACCATGCTGATTGAAGAGTCACGTTCTGTTTGCAAGGCCTTGAGTCCTAGACAACATTTAGATTTGCATTTGTAGCGCAATTAACCTATAGCCAAAAGTATCAGTTTCTCAATAGCGCTTAACAAGTACGAATATAAAAATGTCTGAAGAATTAAATTGTTCCATTCATAGCAATCGAACGTCGAAAACCTAGGCTTGGCTCTTTACGCTCCTTTCATTTGTTGTCGTTCCTATGCGCCACGATGTTTCTGTCCATATCTCCAACTTCGACAAAACAATCCAAACTCACCGATGTATTAGGTTAGTCGATTTCAAAGTCCACCTATTTCTCTACGAAAAGTTCCTTTGCCTGCAATGAAATTGTCTGAGGCCAGACTGGCTCGAGAAGGACGTGCAGCAACATTCGAGGGTATCAACAATGATTTACAGCCTTCTGATACTTTTAATACATAACCGACCTAAGGTTAGCTAATAGACCTAATTAGAGGTCAGTCTCTTTCTCGATGACGGTTGGCAGGCAGTTTCCTCAAAACAGACATTATCTACTACGTTAGTATAGCTACATGTGTTACCCACCACGAGAACGAGCCATACGTTCGTAGAAAAGATGTTCGGGCTAAACATACTCAGCGCCAAAAACTGCTCGACAAAGGCAATGGAGACAATGACGTCCGGTAGCAGCAAGCCCCGCTTTTCACAAGTGGGCAAGATCGTCTTGGCAACAAACCATGTGCGGGACGAAAACCGCGCGCAAGATCTGGTCTTTTCTGATGGTAAGCAACTCTTCTGTCGGATATCGGAAATATTCGTGGTGAACTCTGCAGCTGTCCATGGCTAACATATATTGAACAGGATTTCCCATGGCGTTCTTAAATGAAACGATACGACAGTTAAAAAGTGAACATGCGAGTAATATCACTGGTGATAAATATAAACAAGTGAACTTGTTCTTTTGTTTTAACGACACGTTCTTCTGTGTAGGGTGCTATATATCAAAATAGAAATCTACATGTTGCTAGGAAAACATGCGCTAACATAGGTCAGCCAGCCTAATATACCTAGCGATTTTCTTAGCCAATGCGAATATAAGGTGGACAGGGATCCGTCTAGGCAACAGACTTCAGATCCATATTGGTCTGTAACCACGTAGATGAAACGCTGATTCATGCAGATTAACACCTAACGAAAACCTAGGAAATGAAAACATTGTCATTGCGAAGCTAAGGGCGCAAGCCGATGCTGCAAATGTATGACAGTGTACCAGCTCTCATGGGGTTCAAGGTCGAGGCCGCCTAATGAAAACGATCTATCTCTCCGATAATCGCTTACAACCTTACGACGCTGGACGTAGTAAAGATTCTGATGAACTTTAGCGTCCCACATTTGGCGAGGTGTTTGGCGTCGCGACTGGGGCTTCCAGTGGAGTGGAGGGGAGGGAAGGGGAGGCCACATAGCGGAATAACGACATTTGGCGCTACACGAGACCAGCATAACGGTATGGGAACACTATGATACAAACGAAATTCATAACCGCTGTTGTTCTTCCTAGTACGTAAAAAGGAACAACGGCAAAAAAGCTTGATTATATAAATAACTTACGAAATATGTCTCATATAACATACAAGAGAAAATACTATAATTCTAGTAATGTAATAGAATGCTCCACGAAATTAACGAAAAAACCAAAAACGAGGAGCATCACTCATTTTTTGTCTTGTAGTCTAATTATTGTATAGTAGAAAAATAGTTCCATAGCTATTTCTTTTTAGTTAGTTAAACGTGCAACGTGCACTTAAACTTGACGTATAATGGCCGAACGAGCACGCTGCTTAAAGCTAGTGCAACTTTTTTTTCTGTAAAAGCTATTTGAAGTGCTCTTTATCCCTGATTAAGCAAACGTAAACAAATAGATATTTTCTAGTTGTCCTAGGTGTTAGCATCTTCAGGACAGCTTGAAAAATGAGGCAGCACAATGTATCTTTGGGCCCGCATATACTGTGGGTCTCTTCTGGCCTATGAAGTCTGAGATATGCGTAAGATACTACCGAAATGATAGCGTAGCTATGTTTTGCCGTGAGGACCAGAAATGTAAATATTACACTAACACTAGAAAACGTCATTCAAGCCTGTGCCCTACGTTGAATGCTTGCAACGATTTTCATAACGATCACGTACGGGTACGTTTAGACGCGTGTTGACATCAGTCAGTAACCCGTTTGTTTAGTGGTTCTGACGGTTAGTTTTTGCTCTGCCTGTTAGCAAGGACGTAAAGGCGATCGCCATGATGCCCTAGACATTAATTGCATTTCCGTGAGTTCTTGTCGCTCCCCCTTCACTTTAGAAGTCATATCACAGCCGTCTAGGTACAAACGACACTGACCAGACAATGCCAATGATGGATTTTTGTCGAGACTACACTTCTGGCAATCTACAGCCGAGATGGTCTCCACAATCGCGTTACACGTCATTGTCGGCAATAATAGCCAATGCCCAAGTTCATAGTATCTGAATATTATTCCAAGCTCTGCACCAGGTAGAGCCTTTAAGCAGGACACAGACGCAAACACTTTCGCTCTGTTTACACACTGATCGCTGCTGTTTCTGTCCGGCAAACGGAACGATCCCGCCGGCAGCATGGATCACAGACATTTTACCATAATAAAAATAGAAAATTGAACTAGAGCTACAAATTTTGCCAGCCAATTAGACAGTGCACAAAAAATTAGGTAATTTTATTTGGTGAATATCTGTATCGATACTATATGTGTTAGTTCTAGTTGGTGGCGGGTAATAACCCAGGCTAAGGCTCAACGCTAAGAATAATACTGGATTTGAAAACTAGCTGTTCTGCTTTGAGGATCCGTTCTGTAGTTCTATAGAAACTAGCTTTGGCCTACGGAGGAGTCGGAAAAAAGCGTTTCTTTAGGTATTTTCCGTATCCAGTTGAGTGGCTCACATCTAGTTAGGATTGATTCGTCTGTATTCAAATGCACACCTTTACTTTGTAGCGTTCGTATTTTTACTTGATAGGTGTCAGAAATGGTGGACGTCATCAGGCTTACTAAATACTAACATACGGATACATCACAGACTGTTTCTAACATGCTCCTTTTGTTTGCCCTAGGGTTCATGAACGGATGTTCGTATAGTCGGTTCCGACTATGTTAGCATATCAACAATGAGTCTATTCTGTACGCAGTAAAACAATTTTTAAATTCTTATCGATTGTTTTGTTTTTTTTTTTTGTGAAATCACTGTTACACGATCATCCGTTAACACGCGCCGCAGAATTGCCGGTCGCCCCATCGAGGCTTTCGAGGTTCTACATACTTCAGCGCGTCCGACAGTTTCGTTGTACGATTTCACGTCAACACCGTCAAAACAAGCATTGCGAACTTCAGATGATTTCGCACCTTTCTTCGATTTGTTTAGCGTCCCTGCTGCCGCTGTAGTTCGCGCGATGCCCGCGACGCGGTCCGATGCTCCGTCCATCATCGGCCAACCAACAGCTCCGTCATACGCAAACCTGGAATGGTCGTTTATCGGTCATCAACCTCATGGATGCGCGTTTTGGCTGGCGTGCGTCGCTGTTCGCAGTCCGTTTCACTCTCTGATAAGACGGCATCGAGCGTGCTTACGTGTCTAAGGTTGATATCGAGACGAGCATAGGGCGTATCATTATTTGTCATTACAGGATTATCAGATTCACCTATTTTCGTGCGGGTATTGTTATGCAGCTTGCTGCCATCTACGAACATCGCGTTATAAAACTTGATAGTTAATTCTAGGCCGGGGCTGAGTCGAAAAGTGCAACCGTTTCGAAATGCTAAAGTCGCAATGGGGCAACATTGTCAACTGCAACAAAATGACGGGTACAGCAAGAAGGTCGCAGCACAACTGTAGCAGGCTCAAGTTCACAGAAGTTCAGGCCGAGCGTATCCAGACTCGTTTCAGAGTAAGCTGGGACCAGTTGCAGGATAGTCTCGAATAGCCTCTAATATGTGCGTGCAATCCAAGTTACATTCGAGAAATGATCGTGAAATAAATACGGGCGCAAGTCTGAACGTTCTAAGGAAAAAATTAACGTATTTTTCGCGTTGTTCATTGCCCCCCTTCGCTCGCTCGAGCGACGACAGCCACCCGGTTTCGATATTCTGTGTATTAATATACTTTTCTAACTATCGCCCATTCCCTCTTTGCCTATGGAGAAGAATGCCTTCAGATAGTACATTAGCTCAAAAGCAGTTCAAGCGGTGCATGCCATTAGAGGGCGTGTACGATTGTATAGATCTTGACACGTGCAAATCCTTCCTGGTCTTGCAATGAGATCTTCGAAGCTACGTTTCAAGGGAAACTATTGAAACTGGCCTGTGTTTGGAACTATTAACTATTCTAGATGTGTAGAAATAACGGGAAAGAGCATAAACGGTATTGCAAATACGGAAGAGAAGCTAACGTAATGTCGCTCATATATGTACTTTTTGGTTTCTGTATATACTATTAACATTACATACGCCTGAGAAAAAATCCTTGACTAGATTTAAAAAAATGATCAGTAGAGGTGAGATTTTCGACTTCATTAGACACTAGAAACCAGACCTAGAGGTACTTTGTCTAATCTTTAGCATTGAGTTTAATATCTACATCTAACTTCGGACTAAATATCGCTATTAGCGTCAGAAGTTCATGTTGACGCTGAGGTAAGTAATCATTTAGATACAGTTCTAAGGACGCGTGAAAGGAGTCGTATGCGATTAGTGTATTCAACAACTCTCAAACGTATCTACTTTCTGTACTGTTTACTCAACCCGATGGCTCAGCGTACGTTGCGTCTGTCGCCGGGATGTCGTGACGCTAGAACCCGCCCATTGTGTACTTACTGGGCCAAGTATACCATCTCAGACGAGTCAGTTATATCCGACCTAAGCCTACTTCGATACTCTAGTTCAAGTATCAACATAACAATCTGTCCTGCCTATCTACCTCTACGACCGACTGTGCGATTACATAAGCAGTCAGTTTAAACAATCTTCGATCTCCGATGAGCGTTACCGACCATAAACCGTTGTTATAATGTGTAGGCCGAGCAATACAATTTTTTTTACAACTATCATCGACCGCTACTCCTCCACAAGTCATTGTTGTCAGATAGAGGTACAGATAAATGTTTTTCTAATGGATATATGATTTTATGGTAGCCTTCAAAACCAGTTGGTAAACATCGGTTTCCTCAATTAGCAATTGCTCTGTGATCTTAGATCAATCATATCATAATTCTAGTTAAACTTCAATGAAAGCGATCGTATGGGCAAAACTTGATCAGGCACAAAGGCGCATGTAAACGAAACGAGAGACGTAAACTGTGATAAGCCGCCACAGCATTGATGAGGCCGCGTTGATCGCTCCCGTTATAGGCTATAAGAATATTGACTAATCAAGCTTTTACTTACGGAAATTCTCAAACCTTTCGTCGTACACGCCGGTCTACATGCCCAGCTCAAACATATGATATATAGTGAGGCAGTCTCGAAGATTATATATCATTTTTATATTAACTTTATTTCTGACCAGTGGACGTAAGTTAATTATGCACACACGGTTAGCGACTGAGTCAATTAAATAATGTGTACCGTTTAGAAGTATCTGAATGGACGAATTCAGTCAATCAGAGGCCCTGCCTATCGTCTGTTCGTTCTTTCAGCACATTTCGACGGCCCAAAGAAGAGCTCTTATCATTCTCAGGCCATACTTCAGGATCTTCTCTCGAAAAAAATTCACTCGAAGAAAATATAGCCAAAATGGTTATAGTTTTTCTACATATATCAGTGCTTATATAGTACGTATGTTACGTAATACCGCAATTTGTAAGTCTGACTTAGCGCGCGAATATGTACAGACACAAATTAAGTTATTTCACATATTTGATTAAAGTTAGATCAAATAGGGAATCGCTTGCTTTGCAGTGAATGAGCTAAATGCTACCTCGTCTCGATTAATGTTAGATTCTCTTTTCTCACGTGTGCAGTGCCCCTTTCGCAAAGGTTCAGTTAGCCAGTTCTTTATATATTCAGTTACATTATATAAACCGGTATATTTTAGCACCCCGCAAATGTGACCCATGTTCAATACTGTTATAGGGTGTTATCAAGACATCACGACAGTGCTGTTTCTATAAAAGGGCGTATAGTGTGACGAACAGCTACCGCTTCATACGTTTGCCACACACATATACATATGTCTCAGACCGAAACATTATTCAGATGGTTTCGTAGCTCCGGCTCTTCTAGGAGTTGCACTTGGCCACCACAAGGTTTCTATAATCTCGTCCATGATAATATCGCTTTCCTAGAATGCCAACGCCCCAGTTTACGGAACATCTAAACCACAGTCATTAAACTGAGCGCCAGGGGCCATTATTTTGAATTGTAGAACGCCCCTTAGATAGCCTTCAAAAACATCACCACACATTGTCATATACTTACGCAACTATGGGATCAAGATGCAGCGTGTAGGATCCAACCTTAGGTTGCGAACGCCGAGATGAAGAAAGTACAGGATACACTTGAGTCTATACAGATCTCAAGCTATCAGTGGCAGCCGTGCCCGTCTCTGCTTAGAGCTCAAGATCTCTTTCCAAGGATAATAAGTTACACTGATAAATTGGCTACGATTCGCTGGCCAGACAAAGTGAAGACACTTGTCATAGCCTTAACAAGTAAAAACGTTTTGTCTGGCCAGCATCCCATTTCTGGGATACGTTTTCCGATCGGCGCACAAGGCATCCGGCCTGTAATTGAGTCCGAATTTTGCTAATGAAAAGCTGCAGGGATATACCTACTGATTCTGACGTAAATACGTACCGTAAGAACTAGCGCTTTTGTCTTTTTGTATGTTGAAAGTAGCGAATGCACTACGCTGAGCCATAACGCTACGGACTGCAGACCGGAAGATCGTTCACTAGATACTCTTAAAACAGTAACGTTTTGGCAAAAACCTTTTTTCGTCAGTCTCATTCCGTATCTGTTTCCTACCCTTTAGAAATCTCGACAACAACCTCGATGCTCTCCCTTCATGCTGCCTTTCTAACGGTCGATATTTCTTCAGGTGTCTGAGAGTGGACGACTATCGTAGAGAATGTGACAGACTGCGATATTTTCTTTGACAAACGATTTTGATTCAGTAAATAGAGTAATACTATTTATCACGTTCACGGTGACCTCAAGTGAAAATTGAACCTATTTCAGGATGCAATGCTAATGCCGATCGTATGTGTTTGGGACCTCATATCATCTTTGGGAAATCATTATAGCAAAAGCATTTCGAGCAGTTCTGGTTAGGAAACAGCGGGAAAACGACGAGTTTGGTATGAATTTAATGAAAGAGCTTAGCTGTTTGTACGAGAAGGGAAAATCAGTATCGTAGCCTAAACGATGGAATAACCTACTACGGCCTACATTTTACTTCGGACAGATATCCTTCGATAGAGGCTATATCTACATTTTAAAATCAGCTACAACAATATTGCTTTATATCTAAAGTACGGTATGCATTATCACACATAGGGGTCTATGATTTTTAAAATACTGCGTGTCTACGCTGACGACAAACCACTTCAGTGGCCCAATAAACTTAGACCACGTAACCCTTTGAGGGCCATCGTTATGAAGACGTGCACTGATTGCCTTGAGTGATTTAGTTACTTATTAAACATATCCGAATCGAAATTTGAAGAATACGAACATTGAAGTGATTTTAGGCAACGATAAATGGGACGGTTCCAAAGCACTGACCTCCTATTACCCCGCACACCTGCTACTCCTGGCATTGAGAAAACATCGCTCCTTTATAGACCGAGATAAACGTAAATTATGTGGGGTGATAATAAGGATCACGTATAACATTGTATAGGAGTTTACGCAGTTCACCACCATAACAATGTATACGGAGCTTGTATATACCAACCGCATTAACAGTTTCTCTGTTACGGACCGATTAGCGACACTGCCTTGCAAAAAAATCTCCAAAATACAAAGGAATATAAAATGGCCGAAAATGGTACCAACTCGTAAGGTAAATTAGCACTTCGACCAGAAGCATTAATGGCCACGCCAGTAAAAGGCTATAACAATGCGGATCTGGTGGAAAGTCGTGGTAAGATTGTTGAAGTTGGAAACCCTAACTGCGGCGTACCTGCCTCGCGCCACGTGATATCCTGCACTTCCTTTTTGCAGTGTTTTGTTCCCAAATGTTTATTATCATAATCTATCTAATATACGGTAATAGGCAGGAAAGCAACAAAATAATTAAACCTTACGATCCCAATCAAAGTTGCTCACCATAATACACATATTTACTTAATTGCCTTTCAGGTTCAAAGGTCAACGCGATATATCGGCGACGGCTATAGCAGCTCTGTGGGCACATACTAAGCCATTCGTCTTCAGTCACATTCAGTATACTGTGCTAGAAAATATAGAATTTTCACTTTATCACTCTTCCGGCTTTTTACTTGTGATTATTGGCGGCGAAAATTTTTGTCACGACAGGTGTTTGGTCCTACACGTCGAGCATGTCTACTCCTCGATTGTTTTCCATCTTTTACTGAATCGGCATTTTCTGCTCTGGGAAGTCGGGGTAAACCAGATAGCATGCCCACTGTGGGCGGCAGCTGTTGCTGCTTCGGATACTCATGGTGCTTTACAAGGATGGCTTTATCTAACTGGGGGTTCCTTTCTGGTGCGCAGTCTAGCGTCTCAATATAAAAGGACAGAGTATCCTCGAAGTCATCGTCTGCGATCTTGTGGACTTTGGCTGGAGGCTTTCGGTGCATTTCGTTATTCCCGACAACTTAGAACCTTCAAGGAGGGTTCCGCGAGAGCAACACATTCCACGTAAAAATGAAGTTGTGCTACGAGACCGCGGCGTGTGACAGTGAGGAAGATACGTACGTATTGAGCAAGAACCAATTTTGTCTAGAGGATGTTATTTCAATGTGCTACGAAAAAGGGACGATGACCAATCTGCGTAAAAGACTGCCTTAAGTGGCATAGTAAAATTCGTGCGAGAGAGAATTGTCCATGTAGTCATTATCGCTATTCGTGACCACCCAAAGTAAAATGAATTTTTACACCATTTACTGTGTTAGTCGACACTTTACTACAGCTACTCTTTCTAGGTTTTCTTAAACGATTAGACCTACATTGAAATAGATCTATTGATGTACGGGGTTTGCGTTACATAGCGACCGTCAGTTATAACTGCTTAGAAACCTTTCCGGAAGAACCAGCTTTATCCAAATCCGATTCAAGACTTTAACAAGCAACACATATTAACTCTATTACAAACGCTATTTTATTAACTGTTCGATCGTTTATAACGATCGCATTTGCTCTGACTAATGTCTAAAGTGCATTTCTGTGATTCATCACCCCTCGGAAGTGCATTTCGGTCCTGTTTTTTCGCCCACTTTTTATCTCAATTCTATCTAGAACTCGTTCGGGGGATCGTTAGAGAAGTCTTTCCAATTCCGGAACGGAAGGAATCTTGTTATAACTGTAGAGTAACAATGACGATTGTGGCTTAAAGCGAACAGCGCGTGCTTCGTCAGCTAATGGGGTTCACTAGCGAAATCAGAAGGAGCCTTGAGTGCTTTGCATGCGCGGGGTAGTTCAATTCTACGGGTACCAAAATAAGCTTACGCAAGAGTCAGTAAATAATCGCAAAACCACTCTTTATACGTTAGTGTAGGTCGCATGTATTTCCTTGTCGCATTTTGTTCGACCCATATTTCTCGGTGTTGGCTCATTCCTCCCTTAGCTATTCGTATATCGGTAAGTTTCATTTGACCACTATATGCGTACCTAGTTAAATCAGCTTCTTTAACAGCTGACTAACTTAATTATGGACCAAAAAGAATAACTTCTTCCGTCATGCTAAGGCTCTACACTAGATGCGTGCTTCATATTTGTGCCTTCCGTCAATATCTATTTCCTAAAATAGTCGACATGGCTTGCGCGAAAAAGAAAATTGGATAAATGACCTCTAGCCAGCTACCTCTAAGGAAAATAAACGATAATCATAAAGCGTTGGAAAATGGAATAGAGGCCTACGATAGTACGTGTCATAAGCTATTCGAACTTCAATTCTGCGCAGTGTACTTCATAAATCGAGCTCAAACTGTCGGCCTTGCATGATTTCGGCAATTTGGTATTGGCATCATATAGCCTAGTGGATAACGTATTTGTTTGGCAATATTAGGGACACGTTGCAGTCTAGGTTCGAATCCAAACACAGACAGGCTTTGTTTCGTGCTAGCAGGAGCCAGCCTGATAGAATGTCCAGCAGCGATCGCGGATATAAAACTCGAAACGTAAAGGCATCGTATGTTTGTCAAAAGCTATACGGTCACAGCAGTGTTACCAGCCGCTTCGGCACAGTCAGTGGAAGAAATAAACACCTCAAGACACGCAATTCTTTTCAAGCATGCTTTAACATAAGGCCTGCTTCGTCAGCGACTATTATTTTCAACATGTAAAATTTCACACTCAGCCTAATTTCTGGATCAACCCGGACAAGTTACTGCTGTTGAAGGTCAACTTATTTACTGGCGTTGACTGTGAACTACTCGTCGCTAGCAGCGGTAACATTGTTAGGATCGGAAAACTTTACTGTATGAAGGAAACTGCCGCCAACAGACCCCTGGAACAATGTCCCCTGTATAGTCTAGCAAAAGCTGAGGCGAAACTCAGTTCTCTGATAAGATCTCAAAAAAGGCATCGACTCGCAATTTCAATAGGGGAACCCGTTACATTATACGGAACACGCAAAACCGAAAAGTCAACGATAGTGATTTTCATTTGAGAGAAGAAGTACTTAACGACTATTTGAATAGTGTCCTCAGGTTTTAAGATCGATTTTTACTTCATGAGGTCAAAGGGTGCAAAATCCTATCAAAACTAACTTACTTTTATTTACCTTTGTCGCAGAAAAACTGAAAAAACTCATATTCTTAGAAATTCCAGTCAAAAATCTGAACAAAACATATTACTAAGGTTGCATTGTATTCAAACGGCCTGGCGGGATCTTAAATCATTTCTAGTTGCAGCGATTTTATGATTTTCGGCTTTTTCAATTAATTCAGGTAACAAGAAGCACGTTCTGCGTTCTTCTTTCGTGAGCTTCGTAACAAACGGGAGAGAATTGCCAACACTTGCTAGTCGTGACTATTATTTAAACAGTTTTCACGTGGAAAAAGCTGTTTTCTTGTTAAAAAAAGGACTTATTAATAATGGCTTTACTTGATTTCAAAGATGTAGGAACCACATTACAACAACAGCGATTAGTTCTATCGGCAACGTCCCAGGGAGTGACTATTTTGGTCGAATAGGCGTATGTAGGACTCGTTGGATTTGACAATGATGGCACTGCCTTATTTGTGGCTTAGCCTGGTTTCCACAGCTATAGCACTAACTAATTCTGTCGTAAAACAACTCCATGTAGACGTTCTTCCAATACGAATATTTCATCCATTATAAATGTATTGTTTCTTAACTCTATATCATTCACAGTATATTATACAGCCACCCGTTTGTTCGTTTACAATAAGTGTTTCGAGATAATTAACGAAGCTGTCTGTCTCAATTTATCAGTATAATTTATTTTAACGCCAGGCCGCTTCCTTGTGTAATTAAAGGGTGGAATTTTTTTCTGATTTCTGAAATACCCGTTTTTTGTGATGTGTTTTAAAAATCTCATTACGTTCATCGGACCTCTGATGACGCTTCAAATTCGAATCGAAATATTCGTAATCGATTTTACCCCTATAAATCCATTCCCTATGTGCTCAGCCTCTAGCGTAGTAAACATATTTCCGGATACGTTACACTCTCCCTCACTGCCTCCCTCCCCCTTTCTCTCTCTCCCCCCTCTCTCTCATATATATATATATATATATATAGCACAACGAGTTCATCCACCCTGATGTGAATACTGACTTTGCAGGTGTTCGACGAAGGCGACAACGATACGGAGTAACGTTTGGCTCTCCAGTCACATGACTGGGGAACCGTACGACCAAAGAAGGCCTGTAAACTAATTTTGACGTGCTTAAGGACAAGTTCAAAACACTAATAAAACGACGATGCATGCATGCGAACTGTTCATGTCAACAAAGACATTTGATTGAGATGACTTAATTAGTGGAGATTGATACCTGGCCGTTCTTCGCCATTTTATTAGTTTGTTAGTATCATGCAGAGTTGCAAAGCTTCCAGAGGCACAGGACAATCCGGTGGCGATTAAAGCAGCTGTAACTAATATAATTGTTCTCTAGGTGGGGTCCTTGCATAATGTTCGAAAGTGAGCGAATCGCTCGAAATACTACTATATTATTAAGAAGAAGATGCTTTCGGAGAACTCAACGAAAACCCATTGGTATACGCTAAATAGAAATGGTGCTATCGCTCAAAACTATATATCATATAATATTTTTTTACTTGCTCTGTAAGTACACGTTTTTTGCAAGCTGAGGTTTATTTTTCAATAAAAAACGAACGTATACAACACAGAAAAATGGGTTTCGGGTTAATCTTACCGGCCATCCAAGATGTTGATCAATGTTTGATTTCTCTCGAACTGTCTTTTTTTTGCTTATGGCGAAAATAACTATATACATAACACGAAAATTGAAAACACATTGCAAAGCAAGTCACCTTTAAAATAATAAAACTTTGAGTGCTGAGCTGCGAGCGAAAGCCTTCAAAACGGAAAACCTGGGTGCTAAAGTGAAGGACTGTTTAAAACTGAAGGAATTTTCTATTATCAAAAGAAAAAAGTAAAGCAGAATCGCCTTATTTTGAAAAGTTCCTTTATCTCTGCAGACTCGAATGTTAACAGAGGAATAACGAGAATTTCTAATACTCATCTCGACAAGTTTATAAAATACCTAAAGTAACAGGGATTACTTCTTTGATCCGTTTTTCCAATGGCCAAATATTTATTATTTTATTATATATATGAAGCTTTACAGAGTAGGGCAAACTTCACTCTTGAGAGAACGCACAATTTGCAGTGGATCTCAGAGTGAGGCCGGTGGTCGCTGATTGAAGCCCCGCCAATGACACGTACTACGCGACTAGTGTTATTTAATAATAATAAAAAAACAAACATAATCGCAGTGCGGTACGAAATAATCGATAGGAAGTGCATGATGTAATAGTAGGTGCAGTATCAAAATGTCTCGTTTCATGCTAAGATGGGGTAGCCGTGATGGAATCAAAACTTAACAGATAATAACAAAACAACTATAGAATAGAACTGCGACATAAAGCAATTACTGGAGGTGGCCAAATGAGCTGTCTAACACGGGATAGCCAAATGAATGATATAGCTGCACAATACAGCAGCTCACTAAAACAGACTCATAGGGGAACTGCGATAAAAAATTGTTTGCGACAACCCCAATAGCCCAGCGTCGTAAGAAGCCAGAACAGCTAATCCAACCCCGATTCGGATTAGTTCAACCCTACATATACATATTGTTAATGCAAATGATACAGTAATGCGCTCAACGTGCAGGCTTAAATAGTGCGCAATTCTTGAAGTGATTTGTTGTTTTTCTTCATTTTGCGGCTATACACTTTGTGAGATTATGTTATCAATATAATCGTACAACAATAGCAACAAACAATCTAGTACAGCATTAAAAACATGTCCAGCTTTAAAGGATAACTAGTCATCCGGTTTAGCTGCTATTCGTTTATAAATTTCTAATTATTCTGTCTTTATTTATATTTAATTGAACAACACAGCAAGCGTTCGCGTCCTAAATAACCAGGTCGGTTCTTCTCGATAAAAAAATATAAAAAAAGCGGACATCAGGAGAGCCGTCATGCTTATACTGGCTACTATGCATACGATAGATATGTAATCCTAACTCTACATTGTTACCGCCTTTTTGCAAAGTGGAGCGTAGGGGCACAACATACCGTTCAGCTTGGCCCATGCTCTGTATTTAGCCTGTTTTTTTAAAAAGAAATTATTAAATTTCGGCTTCGAATTGCCGACGTCAGCTTTGGGTGTCTGCTTTACAGTTTATGTGGTTAGATGTGAGACAGGCCATTAATAACGGTACTGAAGTCCCAGTCCTTTATGATCCCAATTTAGACGTGCTTTTACATTGTTCTCTTGAGCTGTCACTAAGCTGGCCGGTTCTGCGCAGTTCTGTTCTTTTGTTACTTTCGACGAGAATAGCCAGACCAGGAAAATAGAACTTCAACGTGGACTTGAGGCTGTACGGTTAATATGTTTTTTCATTAGAAATGAGGCTAGCTTTTAATTAATCCGTTTTTTTCCCGGCTGCCATCAATTTCGGATGTCAGCAAGTCGAGGAAATCTCAATCTATTGCCCAGTAGTAATACGACGGAAAACTAAGAACCTCGTGCGCTCGTTACACGTACCTCTTCTGCAGACGGACAAGCATTGCATAGCTGAATAAGTTAGATAAGTTCGCTTTCACACTACGGACTAGAGATTCGCCTTGATCTATGTTATGAAAGCTATGTTATTTCAGATCTTAGAACCAAAAGAGACAGCAGTGTTACCGGCGAGAACAAATAAGGTAAGTTTTATAGAATCGAAAAATCATGTAATTCCGAAAGGCAGCTCTCGATTACAGTGAATAAGAAGTTCAAACGACTGAATTCTCCAAACACTCACGTTACGTAACTTACACGTTATAAATTGTGGTCCAACGATACACTTCAATCTATCTAAACTATTGATAGTTTTCATTTAGACCTCATCAGGAGGCCAAACCTTGTCAACATTGAATACGTTGTGTAGTATTTTGCAAATTACCAACGCATTAGTACGCAGCAAAACTGCACCTAAATGGCTGTCCGAACGAAATGTTTCAAGAAGAGTAGATTCGTATCTTTGTCGTCATGATGCCTCCGTGGCATCCCAACCTAACCTAACTTAACCTAAACATACATGTATGTTCTTAATTTTGAAACCAACCCTAGGCACACTATGCTTAATCTTGGAAACCTGCGCTCTGAAGTGGTGCCCAACGGTGGACTGTAAAAAGCAGGTTACTATCCGTATTTTCTTGGAGGTCACCAGTTATTCGTTGTTGTTGCATCTGCTACAGCAAATCAGTCGTAGAAAACCTGGGCTAAGTTAGCTTTAGCAGAAATATGTCAGTGGACGTCGCCTTCGGTCAACTGCCTTCGGCCTTTCGCGATGTCGTAACTGTCTAACACCTAAACAGTAATTCACGATTGATGAATACATGCGATAGAAGCCCCTAAAAGCGCATCTGTAAATCTAGTTTGCGTGCAAAGGGTTCTACCGAGACATTTGCTTGATTCATTGCAGAACAGCGCTAATCAGCTTTGCTAAATCCTTTGCCTAATTGACTCGCGCCAACTAGCACATAAGGTAGTCCTGACTCCTTATTACAAAGAAAGACTCTCGAAGACTGAGGCTACTGGTCGAGGCTTCTCCCACGTAACAGAGTTGCCAATTATGGTATTTTCAATCTTTCTTATGCCTAGCCACATTCGGAAAATCGAGCCATGGAAAATCGATCAGAAATCCTTGCGTACTTGTCTACTGAAGGTTTGCCTATAAATAAATTAATTCCTCTACGGAATAAGACGCCCGTACTTTCTTTTCGACTATGTAAAATTATACTGATTATGTAGTTTTTCTGTGTTACTGTATATCTGTTTGCTTAAAGTAGTGCAGCACGATCTTCGTGAATAGGACTTCCTTATACATTTCGTCACTCTACAACCTTTCTCAGATCAAAGGATCTTGTTTTAGTATGTTCAACTTTGGAAGAAAATTACCCTCGAAATCCTGTGCAATTTCTAATCGTAACCTGTTCCGCCAAGTTGAAGTAGAGCTACATAGTTCTCTATGAAATACCTAAAGTTGTTCGCATCGAAGAAATGCTGAGGTTTAAAGTATCTGGTATTTAAGTGCTCCGTCGGGGGTTAGTAGTGCCCTTAGACAGCAAACTTTGAAATATTAGGAAGCTTTTTTCTATTACACCGCCCCTTCCATGTAGTTCAATTTACCGTACGTGTTTTTTGTTCCGGGACTTGAGTATTTTTTCATACTACTCTTATGGAACCGTTTGATATCCTCAGCTATTAATTCATCGTTAAGCCAAGCATGTGAGTTGTCAAGTAATCGTCGGATTTAGGCCGAGATACTGCATACTAATACTCATCTTTTCTGTTTGTTGATTCGTACATGAATAGAGTATTATATACTATTTGTTAGTAATTTTTTATCATTTTTCTCGTATTGCTTCGTTGAAAAGTATCAATCAATGAAATGTAAAGTCGTAAAACTTTCTCTATTTTTTCAACCAATTTCACAGTGTAATCTAGTACGAAAACCAAAGTCAGACGTTTTTTTTTGCTTTTTTTTTTATTACGAACATTTGGCTAGCTAATTATGTCTTGAGGGCAGGGCGATTCGTGTGTGGAAGAAGTAGGGAACGCTCATCTCAGAAAAAAAAAACAGATTTTCCATCATATAACCATCGGTTTTCGGTCCAGACTCAAACACAAGGTTCGTCCGTGAAACGACTGTAGTCTTCACATCCCGACTGGATTGGCAAATTCATATTTGTGGACCGGGTTTGTGGCCGGCGATATTATCACACGCGAATTCTGTCGAATTGAAACAAGGGGGAAGCTCCTAAAAACGTGGCGTGTTTGCGAACAATTGCCTTTTCCACGGCTATGTAACTATCAGGGCTACGCGATATTGATAATAGATAATCATTAACATACGGGTTTACCAACATCCTACAGGTTTTGCGTCGAGAAGTAAATCACTACAAAGGCTAGTAATCCCTTCCGTGTTTAATCTGGTTTTATTGTAGATGAAGCAAACATCTTGTTATTTTGTCCAAGATGGTAGTCGACAATAAAGTCCCTCTACTTCGCGTTAAATGAATATCCTCCCCTTAAATGCGGCTTTTCGTAGACACCCAAGCGTTTGATAACGCGGGGTCATCGAACTGGCGACCACCTTGAGATTTTGACTTAGGGCAGAATTAACTCGCCCTTTGAACAGGAATAAACATCTGTGTTCGTAGCTGACCTCGATTTGGTAAATGAGAGTGATTTGTTTGCGTTGTATGACACCCTCATGCGACAACTAGAAGACATATTGTTCTATCCTAATGCTGCTCATATGGGTTTTGGGCAGTTCTCGGCTTACGGACGACCGTCTACGGCAGGCACAGGGGCGGGGTGAGGGCAAAAACGCTGACCTCTGTTTGTAAGCTCTTGATATTAACGCACATAGGCTTGACTACACGATCGCATTTGACGTACTTGTAGACATGAAGAGATACTATTACAGTCCTGTCACAATGAAAGAATCAAGTTGAAAAAGCATCTAGTTTCATTGCAACCATTGGTGAAACTGACACAAATGCTACAACCAGCTTAGAGTAATAATAATAGTTACTATTATTAAATAGATATTTATATACATCTATTTAGGATAAGCATACGTGTGTAAAGCTGTCTTCAGCCATTGAATAGTTTAACGCCAAATACGCATTCCACGAGAATCGATCTAATTAAGAGCTACCTATCTCAGTCACGCTAGAGTGCGCCAGTGTTTTGGTAAACGTTGACTAGGACCAAGAAAATTATATATTAGATAAATGGTAAGCTGTACTAAGTCAACAACAGCACAAGTTGACTTCTACCGAAGAACCTAATTTTTTTTCGACGGGACTCTTTTTAATTCTAGATAAGACACAAAAATTGTTAGCAGGCAGATATAGGTCACTACGGGTTATTGTTTTTTCTTCACTCATGCTAGAGCTGGATCTTTCATGTTGTCTTTATATAGGGTAAAAAGATGAAGCTTTCGCCCTAGTGTACTTTGGCTCTACTGCGTACTTCAAATTAAGTGCGAATGTTAAATATTGCATATCTATTGTTTGCTAGCGGCATAATGTTTGCTATGTTTTCTTAAGCTTCCTAAGCTGAAAATGCGGTACCTTGTAAGGTTGTAAGCTTACCGTATCCCTATTAATCGATATATACGTATCTATATGGTTCTAATGTAACCCACTACTGGTGCATTCACCCATATCGTTACGAGACTAGACACCTGAATAATCAAATCCGACAACGAACGGACTTTCCGCAGAGATTCAGAAGCCGCAGTGAAATCTGAATTGAAACACAACGACAGGCTAACTGCCCGAGTTACTTAAGTAGATGAGTGAAATCGTTCGCGTTGTTCGGCGATTCGTAGTTGGCTTTTGCGCATTGAGATGAGCATAAAATAGTAAGTTTTTTCGAAATACTGCCGGTGTTCTATCGGCCTCGTAATACCTGCAAGGTACACTTGGATCGAACCATAAGGGAGCCTCGAAAACACGAAGAGACATGTTATTCAACGTGCTTGAAGGGTCTTCAAGCCTTTTCCTTTATGCCGTGCAATTCACTGACGGATAACGGGAAGAAAGACGATTTGAGGTTTTTTGTCTAGTGCAAACCACCGCTAGTATTTCAGCAGCCGGAGGATCCCGAACCTAATACTCGTCTCGGCAAATCAATACATGCGATACCCGGCTAAACGAAACTTGATTCGCTCAGTTCGAGGATCCTCTAATGTGTCCTTACAGTAATCGGTAAGAAGGAGTCACGGACTGATTAGTCCGATCTCATAGCTGGCCTTTGTTCAGTACAATAAAAACTAACGTAGCGAAGGAACATTTGTCATCGTGGAAGAAGGAGATTCCGTTGAGTGTGGATCGTATTTCTATTCGTCTTTCTTTCGCGGGAGTCAACATTCGATTTGCCTTTGCCATGCGGTTGATTGACTCTTTTTGTTTGTTGACTAGACGAAACACCGGTAACAACTATCTCCTACACTTCTAGACGCTTAAACGAAAACGTGAACGTTTTTACCCCCCTTACTGGGTGATCTCTACGCCAAAGAGTGTCGAGTAGCTGCGTCCTCGTTGTACTCTACATATCCTATTTACTTTAAACGTTTTGGAATCATCTTCTGTTGAGAAAAAGCCCAAAAATTTGTGCACCTACACGGACGACGTATGGGTTTTGAGTCATTTAGGAATATGGCCATTTAAAAGGGCTATGGGCTGTCACATGCATACGAACTCTTGTCTAACACCCGTGCAAGAAATGCTCTGTCTATAGAGCCTCGACAGGATCTCGTGCATCCCGTAAAGCGCTTTTGATCTATTTTTATGTGAAATGAGATTTGCCTGAACGCAAAGAAAACCTGTCGTTATCAAATTGGAGCAAGAATGCTATTTTTATTGGAGACGTTTCAATCCTAAGATAAATCTATCCTTTACTACATACGGCCCCCGCGTATCCTTCCATATTTTCTGTGTATAAATGAAATATATCACACGCCAGTTTTGATAAAATAATTATCTCAATACGTCTTTCTGGCCAGTTGCTGGCCAGTATTAACACAAACGCTGTGCGAACCCGAGCATTACATGTTTAATTACAAGTCCTCTCAAATCCTTTAGGCCCGAAGGACGCGACCTGTTCAGTGTTCATTGATATGTCTTGCATTACGGACGCTATTTCCATGTTCGCAACTATCGTTAGCAACTTTTTGCATTCTTTAAAGGTTTCAAAATTTCAGTGACCTCACGCGCTCATACAGCAGTGAGTTGTACTCGGCACCAGCGACGGCGTCCAAAGCTTTCAAAATAAAGTCGGCTTCTCACTGATTTTCAAGTAGACGACAAATAATTGCGCCTATTACCAAACTAGCTAACCTCGTACCGATATTCGTTTTCGCTCCGTTCTTCTCTTACCATAACACGTAGACCTTCCGTCATCTGCCTACCGTTTACGTTGCTGTCTGGCGATAGATAGTTTGCTCTATCGACGCCCACGTACAGAAGGCGGCGGCGGCGGCGGGGCGGGGGGAAGGGGGGTCGTCGTCGTCGTCTATGCTACCGACTTCTGTGAATCTGCAGAATGATTCTGAGTGGCGGCAGGCGCCTGCCGCTACGGCGATGATAGCGGCATCGGCGACGGTTTTTGTTTTTCTCTTCTTTGCCCGAGGGACGCCCACTCTCGATGCAATGCGTAATCGGTTCTATCGACCGACTCAGCACTGCGACAAGAATGACAGTAAGAAGACTGTTGTCAGGTATTCGCGTCAAAGAACACACAGAAGACCACAAACGGCGGAGAAATATCTGTTCTCTAGCGGTTGGTCGAGTTTTGTTTTTGTGTTATGTCTCGCTGATTTTCGCTCTTGTTCTTGTGTGTGTGTATGCGTGTTTGATGCCACCCAAAAAACACAGCGGAATCACAACGATGAACAAATAGAAAAAAACAACATAAAACGACGACGGATCAGAAGTCAAAGATGAGTTACACTAAAGAGACGAGGCGGCATCAACACTGATGAAGCTTTCCTATGGAATCGCTTTTGCGTTCGTGGTTGTTGACGCCACAGCGTAGATGTAGAGCGGACTCTTGTTGTGTGCGCTTGTGCTTTCTGCGGGTGTCCAAGGTTGCCCAGCAACAGCAGCAGCAGCAGTAGCAACAACAACAACAACAAACGGATGCCGAATTTCGGATGCTGGTGACATTCGACTTGTTGAGAAAACGCGAGCGCGAGCGCGAGCGCGCGCGCGCGCGTGCACACATACCTTTGGCGAAACCGTCTCAGCATAAACTGTAGTACGCGGTACGCGGAATAGCACGATTCTGGACACTCGGTATTATTAAGGTAGTGACTGACCCGTAAAGCCATTGCTGGTTTGAAAAAAATTGAAGCTGTTGCCGTCTTGTATGCACGGCCACCGCTCGTGACCTGATAAAGCTGGCCCACTCATTTCTACCAATTACAATAGTGATATATTCAGTTGAGCGGGTTTCGATCTTTTCATCAGGGTCTATTTGGCTGATTTCAGTTGACACAGATTCTTCTCTTTGAATATGGCTGCTACGGGTGGCCTCAGCTGGCAGTCTTGCCCCTGCCATATTACAGTCAGTATAATTAACGTGATACTGAGTGGCAAAGCAACGGCAGTCTCGTTCCGTTCCTATATGGACTGACATCAGAAAAGCATAAACTAGAAGCAGAGAAAGATCACATGTTTCGCAAAAACGTACAGGTAACAAAAACTACGTGTTGTGCGTGCAGAGATTTTCCATATCGTTCGATTGCTTTTTTTACATTCGATAAACGTGGGGTGCGAACCCAAAATTTTGTTCCTTCATTGGCTCTATAACTGCATAATATCGATTCATCTGTCATTAACGGTTAGCCTAAGCTTAAAATATAAAATTAAGGTTCTGCTCGATGCCGTTAAGGTTCATATGTTTTTTTTGCCACTCTCGTATTTTACACGTACTCAGATTTGCGTAAAGTGACCTCCATTTGTCTCTATGCGGGTGAAACCCTTTGCAGACAGACATCCTCCCTGTGGTAGATGTCTTTGTAGTTGATTATTATAATAAGATGCCAAAAGCTCGCTGATTTTATCAGATACTTTGACACAACCAATCGACTGGATGAACATTTCGGAACAATAACCAAGCGTATCTCTCAAAAAATAGAACAGAGCTTTGGATTCACACGCTTTGGAAGATGCATCTTAATGTTTTCAAGCAAAAACAAGCATATAATTATATATGTTACTAGTTCTGCGCCTTTCGGATCAGACCTGGCCGTACCATTCGTTTCTAGTAATTTTTTAAGAAAGATCTCGAATTTCTCGATTCCAAAGCAGTTGCTTTCCGAAGTTTGCCAAGTTCATTCAAAAGTTAAGCAGGTTCTTTTTGTACAGTCAAATAACATTATCCAATTAATAGATACGGTTTACTTCATAGTGTACAATTTTACCCTTCGAGTGTTTAATCTTCCATTAGCAGTTGTTTAGTTAATCGGTGTGTGAGGTGACGCGCACAAAAATGGTTGTGGCTATACTAGTCAGTGCAAAAAGCCCCAACCCAAAGGCAGTATTGCTTGTTTGCATAGGAACTAAACATGTTTATGCCTTTCCATATATTCATTGACCCTCAATAGAGCGGTACCTAACTCCTCAATGAAGCGAAATAATTATGTTATTACTTAATACAGGTATCGATTAGAGTATTGAAATCGAACAGCTAAATGACCTCCACTAGGTGGAGCTGAATTACAGACGACAATATGGCGCCCGTCTCAAGTAAAGCTAGTATGTTTTTTTACGGGTTGTATGTGACACGGCTCTTAACGGCGAGAGTAAAGAGCTAGCATTTTGATAGGTTCTACCCATTATATGGCATTCATTCTTTGTGAAAATCAACTAAGCTTAAGAACACAGACACAGGACTCTTATGTTATCATTCGCTCTTTAACCTACTCGATCTTTCAGCAGCAGCAGCGCAGAACTACTACGATTTGCAATGTTCCACAACGATAGGCTCTGATCAACGCCATGTGTCGCTCGGACGCGTTTTATGTACATTTTTCTCCGCTACTGATGATGGTCCACCCACCTATTTATGTTATACCAAAGACGGCACAATTGTCTTGAAAGGTGCTAACTGTCCCGCAAAAGAATACGCTTTCCAGCATAAGTCATGTCTAGTACTTATCAGAGTTCAGACAAGGCGTATCCCGAAGTCTCTGAAACTGCTCAGTAATTGGAAATAGATGAGCTTAGCTTTTGCTGCGCATTGTAATAACCTAACCCGTCAACAAGGCTACGTTGAACTATGCGTACGTTTCTGTACCTGTTGAAGCCTTAGCAGGCTCTGCCGCGGCAAAGGTTTTCACATAGAGTTCACTCTGCTAAAGAGAATAACTAACAGCTGCTATTGAAAGGTGGGCATTTCCTGTTGCGTTTTACTATGCGAAATCAGCGCAGATTTTCCTGCTCTCGTATCCACCAACCTTAAACCAATCCCATCGATCAGTGACCGGCGTCGAGGACGACAAATAACTATTCCGACAGCGCATGGGATCCTTCGATGGGGATATTCGCCTGTGGATCTGTGTTCCAACATCAATCAAAACATAAATCTAAAACGTATATTCAGTGGGGTGCTAGTGAAAGTGATGATTATGTTACCGCTGCCGCAGGCAAAAAAAAGCGCGTTGACCGAAACATAATTGGAGGCTTTATCGCGAACAAGCGGCCTTCTGTATTGACTGAGGCATTGCGCGAACCAACTTCGGATCGGGCCTCTGTTGCCGCGATCGGAACTACGATCTATCAATAGGATCACAAACGCCATAAGCAACATTTCAATGAACGATATAAAACCGAAGTAGAAACTTCTATACAGACGCATGTCTTTAAAAAATTAAAACAATGAACAGAGAGCGGGTGATAACAAGGTTTTCGGGCACCTAATTTCATGCCGATGACGAAGCCGAGTGTGCAAATGTCTTCGTGCTATGACCTGAAACCCCTCCCATCCTCCGCCCCTCTGAGTTTCAATATGAATATGCGTAGTAATTCCTCATGCTTTGTGGAAAGCCTAGAGTAATCTTTTTTCTGCCGAAGAATTGAAAAGAACGGGAATAAAAATAGAAAGACCGATACGATTACGGTTTCACGAGTATACAGTTCCGACAATAATTAAAGTCTAGTTTTTCCAATAAATTTCCAAATTCGATATACTTTTTCAAGGTTTTGGTGAAAAAAGCGTAAGAAAATATATAAAATTTAATCCTACATAAATGTCATAGGTAGGCGTAGTAAAGGTTGAACAGAGCATTCAACGCTTGCTTTTATTTATTCTCTAACGATTATATCAGACTCTTCACGATGCGACTGTTTCAAATGGCGTAGTTCCCACAGCATGCTTAGTCTCTGACTTTATCTGCTGTATCGATTGAGCTTTGAGGGCAGACAATCCGCCTGACCTTTGTCCTAGGTACGAAGGAGCTCAGACACTCGCATCAATCGATCACGCGATCTTGTTTCAACCATTTTTCATATCTATTATGTACTCTGATAATTCGATAAATGGGCCTCAAAATATAGATTCGTACGATTTGGACGCAGAGTCGCGACAAGCAGAATACTGATGCTTGGAATCCATAACTTCGGCAGTACAACTTCGCGATGTCCGCTCAAGCGAGCGGACATCGCGACAAATAACAGGGGTCCCACCTCCAATGAAACGATGAAGGACCGCAAGATCATGAGTTCATTACTACAAAAAATAATAGCGCTGGCACACTATAATGATCGACAGTGATTAATTTATATAAAGATAACCATCATGAGAAAAAATTTCTGAGCTTACAAGCATATGACTTACCGAAAAAAAAAAAAAGAACGATATTTACTAATCATTGAGACGTTACAGAATGATCTCGGTCCTAACCTAGAACACCTCCTGTACACCTTTTGACTTTTGTCGGGCTGAATTAACCAATACGTAAAAAAACTCCTAGTTTTAGTATTAAGTATAGATTTTCCATCGACACAATTGCGGAAGTTAATCATGAGTCTTACGATCAGATCAATTACACACTGTTCTAACCAAAAGCTTCCAGGTTTGCCACTATAGCGGGTCAACGCGAACGTGTTTACCTACTGAAATACAGGTAAGATGACAGGTAAAGTAACCTAAGCTAAAAGCTCGATGCAGACACATTTCGTTTTGTGGCGGGTATCAGCTTCTGCAACAATGCTTAACTAAGACACTCATAACAGACACGAAGACTTCGAATGTTTCTTGGGCTTGTCGTCGCACCTTCACTACTCTGTCGGATCTGCTATGCTTCGGTTGAATGAATGCTGGACGCGCTCCACAACGTTAAATAAGAACGATTTTGCTCACTCTTCTGCCTAAGACACTCTAAGTATTAGCTCTCAATTTTTTCTAATAACCAGCTGCTACCCTGACTAGGCGATTGACGCTGCCATCGACGCTCGATCAGTTCGCCTTGGCGTTACGCCGTTGCCGCTGCGCGTGTCTGAAGTCGGAGAATTGAATATTTAGATGCATAAGCTCGGCCGTTTGTTTGTTACTTGCTCCTATGGACTGTATAGGGGTGTGAATTGAGCGAAAAACCGGTCCGAAACGCCTCGTACTGCCATCAGCGATGCTAGAGCAGCGACAGGTGTTAATAATACGATGATCAATAGGAGAATTGTGTTTTTGCCACTGCCCTGTAAGGCCTAGTCGTCGATTTTTGCTCTCCTATAGAAATTCTTCACATATTAGAAATCGTAAAAAGAGTATGTTATTAAGTAAACTTACCCTTCCCTAGTTTCTTCCTTTTTCTGGCCTTCCTGCTTTGTGAGCCTAACGGTACGACAAGCAGATTATTACGAACGAAGTAAACCCAGTGCTTGTGGGTACTGTAGTCTTGGAAGTATGCTCAAAAATCGATAACGGAAGCCGGACGGTTGAAAATCAGGTTTTTAGGTCTGCAAGTCAGGAATTGGTTCTGGTCTAAGTAACTGGTTTTTTGACAGCACAAAACGAGCCGTGTGTCTACCCCCCAGTCTCGAACCCAGACAACAAAAAGCAAGCACGTCACTACTAGGCAACGTTTGACCCATGCTAGCCGTATTCTCTAAGCTTGCGCTATGCGGTTTCCGGTAAAAGAAACACAGTTATGTGCCAATGGAGATTCAAGATCGGTCTAGAGTCCTTGCTGCCATATAGCCCAGCCACTGAGTAATCTTTTTTACACGCAAGTAAAGGCGTAAAAGATTAGAACAATAACTCCATCGTTCAGAACTTGATGGATTTCTGATCTGCAGCCCGATGAGAGAAACTTTCAGACAGTCTACGCCGAAATACATAATTGCTTATTTGGTTTCATAATGAAACAAGCTCATATGCTTTTCCTCCGAAATGTTATCTTTTCGTTATTCTTGACAATTTATTTCGTTGTTTTCGTGTTTTTTTTCCTCTTGTATAAGTGTATTCTCTGTGCACTTTTATCTATTATATATATATATATATATATATATATCTACATCTGTCAAGTATTTTTATCCCACACATATAGTCAAAACGTAAGAGCAGTAAAGAGATGCCATGCCGCCTTTCGCGATGGTTGCAAACTGTCGAACCGGCCTGACGAGGAGACCTGGTTACATGTCCTTTAAAATGACCTCGAACTTCCTACGACAGATATAAAATAATGCGTCCGCCAAGCCTCCTAGACCACAAGTAGCCATCTTACTTGAAAAAAGAAAAGAAGAAATCTAGCCGGGGCGCCTTTCACCGGTATTGGAAAAGAACGGGATGGAAACAATGAGATGATAAATTGACACAGTGGAAATGTGCCAAATTATACATATCGAAACTTCGTATAGTAGAGCCAGCTTATCGGCCGGACTGATCGTGGTTAATGGTCACAGAGCTTAATTGCCCCCCCCCCCCCCGTTATGTAGAGTACATGTGAAACTAAGAGGGGAGGGAGGTTCGCTAAGTCACTCTAGTATATCCGCATACTGCAAAGATAGAGGGCAGAGAACTTTCTGTAGCAGGTGATACGTGTATGACTCATAGACAAGATGCGTTTGACACATGTCTGGACATTACGCCCACGAACATTTGGAAAAATAATAAAATTAGACGATGTCATTGTATTCCTACACTTCCGTATTGAACCATTAAGGAACTGCTAAGGAAAAAACCTTCACAGACCAGTGCACGTATAAGCTTGACGATATTTCTACAGATTGTAGCCCATTTCCGTGGTAGCAGATTAATATGGCGAGTAAGTAAAACGGGAGCTTCGAAAAGCTCCAGGCCCACTCCCCGCACTCAAGGTCGTACCTGCCTCATTTATCGCGTCGCTGACTTAATTCATTATTATTTATACTAATTATTTACTTTGCATGAGAGATTTTTGCAAGTACAACTTGGACTATTCGTGGACATAGTCAAGCGGATTTGCTTGTCCGATACGCCGCTCCCCTGGACATGATTTGGTGTTTTTACCGTCCCCAAAAACATATGGTACGCTGGGCTCAGTTGGCGTTAGCGCTGCTATCGCAAGAGTGACTCCGATAATGCGGTGTACCTAAATAGTGCATTCGACTACCGCTCGAATGCTGGCATTTTCTCGGTGCGGCCGAAACAGCTGTAGCTGCCACAGTGGTGGCGACGAGGTGACTTTGCAGGAACTGGCGTCGGCGTGCCCTCGTCTGTCTATGACTGGGTGTTCTTCTGGCCTTCGTGTGCGCTTGTCCGCGTTCGGGCCTGCTGCTTCGGCGACTGCTAATTCGGCTCTGGTCACCAGGCGCTTGCTGGCGAGCTGGATGCCGACTTGCGGAGGAGCGACGAGCTGTTTCGCCGGCGAGGAGGATACCAGGCTCCACCTACCTCTCGCCCCATCTGCCAAAGGCATGTGCCCGCTGCCGATTTAACAGAGAGACGAGCCGAGGTGCCATGCAGTTGATGTTACTTGTCAGCCGCAGTGTAAAGTCGGCTCTATTTCTTTCCGAGTAGTATTAGTAGAGAACAAGCAATTGTAGTACTGAAAAATTAAGTTTTTTTTTTCTTCGCCGCAGAACAGTGCGTGTACAACGGCAGTAATTGTGACCCTATATGTATATATACATATGTATGTATACGTATGCATCATCTTCGACTAGTAGAAAACGAAAATTGAGATAGGACGCGCGTCTGCTAAGCACCTAAAAACGAGAAAGGCAGGCCATAGGACAGAAACCTCCATCCTCATAGTACAAACGTAGAAGACGAAGAAAAAGTTTAAACGAAGCGTTTCTGTCCCGTTGAGCACATCGTTGTCAATGCTACTTTAGTCAAAACATTTAGCGGACGGCAGATCTGGAGGTCGAGCTTCGCTAACCCACCTGTAGCCTGGATGACCATCCCGCTCTTAGACGCTTTTAGTTAGCACCGTGTTAACTGCAATTTAACAACAACAACAACAACAACAACAGCAACAACAACAACAACAACAACAACAACAACAACAACAAGAGCCACATCGCCAACAACATCAACTACTATGTTAGTTATTAACTAACAAATCCTTATGGACTTCATCATTATTGGTGTGGTTCAGTTCTTTTTGTCCTTATTAGTCCAACAAACTGTTCCTACATGAACAGTTTTCTTTTTTCTTTATACGAAGTGTAACGTGTCTATCTATCAGTCTGAAATAGTACGTACGCCCTCCTCTCGTGACGAGCAAGAACTTCACCGATAGTTTCAATCAAGATGCTCTCAAATGTAAAGGCGCTCCTCGAGGTTGGCCATTTGATCGCACGCTGGGCTGCGTCTAGTGCATTGTCAACAGCAGATAGCAACGCCATATCAGCATGCCCCTTCCACGCTTTGTGGGCCAAAAGAAAGCCGGAGAAGGGAAATCAGGCTGACCTTCCCGGGGTGTCCAACCGTGAAACACATCCGTTCGAAGAACTGCCAGCACCTCGAGCACTGCCCTTAATAGGCACCACTCTAGACGTGATCAGGTTTGGGGGTGCGCCACGCATCCATGAGTACTGTGATCACCGCCATAAGCAGCTAGGGCCAATATATACTGAGAAGTTAGGGGATGTCGAAAGTGTTTTCGTCGCCGATTCCGGACTCATTCAACAGGTGTACGCCAATGAGGGCAAGTACCCCCAACACATGGTGCCGGAGGCTTGGACGATTTACAATGAGAAAAAAGGCATCAAACGCGGCTTATTCTTCATGTGAGTACCACGCACGTAGTTAGATAACAATCGTAAAAATATGCTGTGTGAGTGATGCTTGAGATCTTGTTGTAGGTATTGTTGATTAGTGACAAGGAAAGGAAAGCTATTCATTTTATATATATATATATATATATATATATATATATAACTTTCTATTCGGAAAAAGTATCCGGGTATTCGCTATCAAGGTGGAGGTCGGGCACAGATTAAGCCATCCAATGGGATCAGCTGAGGTCTTGCAAGATGGTTTGCGAGAAGATAGATAGGACGAAGAATCCTGTCTGTTAAGTGTCTGTAGCGAAGAATTAGGTGCCTGTTTTGTTCATACACAAACATGAACAATCATGCGTGGAACTGCTAGGAACGATAAACACGTGATACTTCATCAGGAACCGATTGCGGTAAAATCCGTACCTGGTTAGTAACTGTCTCGGTTCAGTATGGTCCGTCAACAGTTTCTAAACGTGTAGTTCGCGTGTTCCGCAAAAGCAATTGTAAAATGTGATGTCTAAATGGCCTTCAGAAGTTTCAGTGCCTTGTTAACAATGAATTCTAGCTCTACCAACAAGTTCGCATCTACACTTATATAAGTTTATGATGAAGTATAGCTATATATTCACGTTAAAGCAGTCCCTATAAACAATCACTAGTCTTCGTTTTCTTTCTTTCCAGAAAGAATCGCTGATATTGTCCACAATTGCATCGAAACGTTACATTATGTATTTTCGTTTTATCAGTCCTAACCCGCTCCGTGTGGCATATGACCTGTAACATTACAACGTTACATTCACTGCTGACAAACGACAAAAGGGCCAATACTTCGTAGGGAAGTTCCGCCGCACAAATACGCGCCGCTACACAATATAGGGGATTCGGCCTTTTGAACATCGCCTTTTCATCTTGGCCGCTGTGTGGTCTGTGTACTGGCCTGTGTGTTCCTCAACTGCTGCGGCGATTCGTCCCGCCCCGTCACAGGTCCTTTAGCCGGGCCTAATAGCTAGTAACGGCCGCTGTAGACAAACACATCTATGGCCGGGGTTCGTGGTCATAGCATACTTCCTAGAAGATGTTCACCCAGCAATAATGCATAGATGCAGAAAAAGAAAATCTGCCGGCCACCGCGACGTTCGTAAAGGCAAAACGCCGCAGTCGTAATAGTCCAGCTGGTGATGGCGGTAATTGCTGTTGCCACTGCTGCCGCTGGATTACTACGTTTTTGGCGTTGCATTGGCCGTCCGTCGCATTCGGTCCATCAGTAAACGGCCCCCGGGAAGATGAGCCGTTGGGGCTAGGTAGTCATTCCTCGTTGCCGCCTGGGCGAAGGCGGCGCCGGTATGAGCTCCCCCAAGCCACACTTGCAGTAGGCGAATTATTTGCCGAAGTAGACTTGAGCCTTCGGCAGGCGCTGCGGTAGCTACTGTTGCAGCTGAGCGGGAACCGCAGGCCGATTGTTGATCATGTGATGATTTTTCATATCACTGTCCTTTTTTCTACTTCGATTACCTGATTTCGGGTCCATGGTTTGTCATTTATTGAACATGTTGTTGCTTGTTCTTTTAAACCGCTATGGTAGATAGCATCCGTTGTTGTTGTCGTCATCGCTGATTCTCGTTGCAGTAGCCAGCCAGCCAGCCAGCCAGCCAGCCAACTTCTTGTAGGCGCACCCGATGCCCCGCTAGGACCGGCTATAGCACCGGCTGCCCCGGTGGCAGGCGCATATGAGTGGTCTGTCTGTTTGGCCGCATTGACGTGTTTTCATGAGGGTGTGAATGTGCAGCGGTGGCCTAACAGAAGTGGCGAATCACGATAGCACTGGTGACGGGGTGATGGCGGCTGTCTGCCTGTTGTTAGTATTGACGGAGGGTTTGCGACGTTTCGGCTTGTGTTAATTGTGTTGTATCGGCAATGTTTTTGCGATTTGCTGCGATATGTTCATTGCAACGGAAGAGTGCCTCTTGCCATTTCTCTACTGTGATGGCGGCAGCAGCAGAGGCAGATAGGTTAGTTATTGCTGCGCCTGGGTGCAGATGCAGCGTCGTGCGGGCCGGTGCTTCAGTGTGGTTATTGTAGCAGCAGCTGCGGTCGCGGCTATAGTCTGGTATAGGGCTGGGAGCCAGATTTCCTAGCGACGGTTCCAAGACGCCTAACGCGATCCATAGGCCCAACCCGGTTCGCCAGGGCAATCCACAACACAGAGACGGTAACAAAGCGATCAGCGTACATCGGCGACGCTTGTCCGTAAGGGGCGACTGTGTCCGTTTAGCTGACTATCATAGTGATATGGCCAATTGGCTATATCATCTAATTGTAATAAACAAGAGACGTTGTTTACAGCCCCGACGAAAAACTCCAAGGGGCAACAAAAAGAACAGTTGCTTATTTACTCTACGACGACGGTGGCTATGATTTAAAAAAAAAACTACTTGTTAGGATACCCCTCGCCAATCCTTCCCCCAAGCGGGAGAAACAGTTGCAAGCGGAGGGCGATAATACGTACACGCGGGACATTCTATATTAATAAAATGACAAAATACTACTTTTACCAGTGGTAGTTAACTAGAAATGTCAATAATAACTACTAAAGAGGAAGTAGTAGGTAGAAGTTGTTGCCGCTTGACAACCAGGCACAGCTGCTTGACAAAGCTGAATTATTGGCTCATGTTAATAAGATATGGAGTTATAGTCCGAATAACCCATCAAGCGATTATAATTGCTAACAAAGCTAGCAATCATACGGTAATATAGCTTGCATATAAGCGAAAGCAAAACTGAATAACGTAAACGTTTAGCCACTAGTAAATATGTCGATTAACTGGACACATTTGGTAAATCGATTGAAACTGTTCCAACATGACAGCTGAAATACAAATGATTACGGACGGTACGATGAGAGACGAATTCTGCTTTCCTATGCGTAATACCTGCGTAGTAACACATCGGGGGCTTCATATATTAAGATACGCAGCTTGCGTAAGGGTCTGTGGCAATCAATATAGACCTCTTTTCTTTACTTCAAGCTTCACTATTAGTGTCCGCCCGCAGCGCACTTGATTCTTTTGTCTATTAACGTACGTAGCTAAAAAACCGTTTACATACACGGGAGACTTCAAATCAAACAGTTAGTTAATTACTCGTTTGTTCCGAGGCTCGTGCTTCTCTAAGGGCACGATAACATTTTAGTTCGAGACGTAACCGATGGAAAACCCTGATCATTTCATCAAATACGTGAAACAGCAAGACTCTGTAGTCGATATGCTGAATGCTAAGTGCTAGGTCATAGCTTCGCGCCGGATTGCCGACGGTTTGAACCAATTGGTGCGGTTTTCCAGTTAATGATGATAGAATATTGAAAGCCAGCAGAAGCATCCGTTAAACCCTCGAGTCAATGAGGTCAACAGAGGGTTGAAAGGCCTGACTCGAAAGTTCGTTAATTCGCCTATGTCGAACACCGATGCAACTTCGGCTATCGAGCACTGCTGAAGACAGGAACTGGGCACCCAAAGACTTCATTAGAGCGAACCCCTTTCCTAGTACAATGAAGTGCGGGTACACGGAAAACTTAAGTTGTTCATTTCAACGTTGGATTTGCCCACCTAATCAGTATCTAGTCGCTCAATTCATAGTTAAGCCTGATCTTGTCGAAAAAGTGTCTATGGCCGGATCGGATCAGCGGCGCGTTTCCGTGGAACAGAAATTTAGGTAGAGATTATTGTGAAGTTTTTTAGTTACAAACTTGAATTCTTTACAGGGAAGGACCCGAGTGGCAGGAATGCAGGAGGGCACTTAACAACGTATTTCTTCGGCCTAAAACAGTTTCCGATCATGTGCCCGTATTCAACGAGGTGATTGGAGATATGGTGTCCCGTTGGGGCAACATTTCCGCTGATAATAATGGCTACCTGAATAATCTCGAACGTGAACTTTATACCTGGTCCATTGAATGTAAGTTGAAACGAATAGAATTTCTTAAAGCAACGCTCCCTTTGATTTGTGTAACGCGCCACCAAGCTGTACAAGACAAAGCCCTATAAATACGTTACCTTAGAACGTAAACGTCTCGTCTTAGATAAACCTCACTTTCGAAGAGTCTCTGCCCCCTAGTCAACTGAGGTATGTCTTTGAATAAGTCGCTTATTAATCACACTGCGTTAGTTAACTCTCCTCTTTCATGTCTAACGGCACTTAATTTCCTGTTCTTTGAAATACGAAGCTTTGGGAGCGATGATCTTTGGCCGTCGTCTGGGATGCATCTCAACGGCTCAGCATAATACCGAAACTGAAGCTTCGGTGCGTCCGGAATCGATTCACGAATTTGTGAGTTGTGTACAGCAAATATTCGCCGAGTCAGCCAAAATGACGACAGTTTCACCTAAGTTGGCCAGTGTTCTTCGTTTGCCCATGTGGAGGAACTTCGAGAGAGCAGCTGGACGTGCGCTTGAATTAGGTGAGTTGTTCATAGCCAAGCGCATCACTCTTCACACATGCACACACGCACATGCGCACATATGCACATGTACACATGACAGAAAGCTACTGCGCCATGCTCAGAGATAGAAAAGGTAAACTGATGCGCGGATACTGACGTTTATCTGCTTTGCTAATAAAGATGACCATTTGACAAATCATAAGAGACGCTCATGATAAATGTATATATTCGTAGCACATGTTATATCATGCCCAAAATTCTACAGTGCGAAGCTTCCGCTAAAGAAATTACTTAGAGATTATCAAAAAAAGAGATCAGAAGGTTAAAAATCACTGAAAGTTGCATAGCTCTACGACTAGCACCACTAGGTTATGATGATATTCATTTGACAACGGACGCAGCTCACTCTTTCTAAAGTGAGTGGTCTGCTATTAGCCACCTACGAAGAAAGGTTCCCAGGATGGAAGAAACTGGACCGTTGCAGCAAAGTGACTGTGATTCTGGCTGGCCCGTCCGACCCATGACCGCCCGTTATGTCTGTTTCGCTTTTGCTCTAGGTCATTGCGACTGTACGGTGAACATTCAGGTCTATCAGGCCATATGTCCACTCCATACGAGCCTAGCCTTTTTAAGTTTCGGCCCGCTAGACGGCCCCGCGAGTCCGCTATTCGAATCGGCGACACCGGCGATTACTATACTCAGAGCCCAGAACCTTCCGCCTTCGGATTCGGCCTTGAGCGTCGACTCGACCACCAGCCATTTTCTGCTCCTTGTGCGAATCGCCGGTTGAAGCAGACGCAGCGAGCCCCGTCTGTTTTGGCCGCATCCTGGCTTCGGAATGGAACTCGATCCACTTTGGACAGACCAATAATTGATACACACGTTGTTGTAGTAGTAGCAGCAGCAGCAGCAATAGTAGTAATATTCGACTGGATCGTCGTAGTCAACTAAGCCGCTCGACAACTCTGGTCTGTAGTCGGCCCCCCTTCGCTCTTCTCCTACTGATTCGTCGTCATCTCCGCCATGGCCATTATCATTAATAGCATCGGCAGCATCGCTACAAGTACCATTATTTCATCAACATAATTTTCATCTTTTCCTTTCGAACTTCATCGTCATCATTCGTCTTTATCTTATATTCTTCTAGGCGGCCACTTTTGCTTCTGCATCCAGCCACCGACAGGCGTCGCAGCAGTACTGTTTCTGCAGAACCGTGTTCGGTATATATTTGTTTGTCCATCCGTTCATCTGTCTGATGGAGCTAAGTCTGCACTGCTTTGCTTACCAGGCCCCTGCTGCTGTTACCAACGGCGATAACAGCAAGCAGTTGAGTGATGGTGGTGATGGCAAGCCGATTATGGCCAGCTCTGCTGATGCTGGTAGATGTGGCAGCGGCAGCAACGCCTGCTGTCGCCACAACGTTCCAGTGACGCACTGCAGCATCAGTGATCTTCATCGCGAGTGACCGCTCCCCCAGTGGGCACGCCGGGCCACTTCCGGCTATCAAACCGCAATACCACCACCACCACCACCACCAGCCACATCGTCTTCGCTTTGTCAAATCTGATGCGCGGCGAACGGCGTCTCGCAGCCGCTGCGGCCGTGGCGACCGCTCAGCGGGGTGCCAGCCCCGGGCTGGTTTTTAGCACCAGCGGAGCAAGCATCAAGATCACCAGCACCGTCCCCACTCACAGACGCTGGACGGCGCGCTCCCATCTGCTTGTTGTTTGTTGCTGGTGCGATGGATACTGCATCTGCTGCTATTGCTACCATAACTTCGTTTTTTTTTTTTTTTTTTTTTTTGACTCGCTATTCATCCCAGTGACGCACGCTTTGACACAGACAAACATAGTTACACTCACAGCGACACGCGCACACACACGCAAACAAACGTACACAGACACACACACACACACACATGCTTAATCACACATAGATAGGCCCATAAAGGCAAAACGAACTAATCTGCGCGCTGTCTGCCGGGCGAACATACACTGGGTAATAGAAGAAGAAGAAGAAGAAGAAAAAGAAGAAGAAGAAAAAGAAGAAGAAGAAGAAGAAGAAGAAGAAGAAGAAGAAGAAGAAGAAGAAGAAGAAGAAGAAGAAGAAGATGAAGATGAAGATGAAGAAGAAGAAGAAGACGACGACGACGACAACAACAATAGCAATAAGGGCGAAGTGGACACAGAATTTACGGGCCGCCCCCCTGCAGATTCTCGCTGTGGCGTTTGCAGCAGAAGCAGCGCCACAGTAGCATCCGCTCCGCGCGATTTTGCTTTTGAGATAACAGGTGCTCCGCCAGTCGACATCGTCATGGGCGCTGCTAAGGGGGTCCCATGTTCAGGAGCTGAGGAGTCCTGATGTCAAACGACAAGCACTGCACAGGGACCGCATCTGGAGCAATCGGGGGCAACCATCGCGAGGCACGGACGAATCGGAGCATTGTGGTGCTCTAGAGCCTGCGTCGGACGGAAAAGCTCTCGGTGTGAGAAAGCCATCTGAACATCAGACGACGCGATATTTCACAGAAGAAATAATAGTGAAAAGCTAGGGTCATAGCTTTTTATCTTGGAAGAAAGCAATATGATAACAATTGTTGACATGAAACGATGACGGCAACAAACGAATGACAGAATCTGTGAGAAAAGTATTAATAATGGTGCGGATAACAACAAAAGATCAAGCGATCTTCTCTAGGAAAGCAGACACTTAAGCCGCAGTAAATTAGTTCCGACGAAAGCTTGATTTCGAAAATATAATTACGGGCGACACGTAAACAGCTTCAAATCACCTGCTTTTATGTAGCAAAATTTCATGACTAATTAATACATATTGAGAGAGAAGTATTGCTATCGAGGCATTACCCTGGGCCATTTTTGAAATAACACATAATTTACACATGCCAACGAATATTCTTGCCCTGTGCCGGCTTAATTGACAATGTAATAGAAAGAAAATTGTACCGCGTTATCTGGTGTACCGTCCGCGCATATGCAATGGCTATCTTTCTCAATTTATGTACCCGTATCGTTGCGAAGCCGCAACGTAAAGTAAAGCTAACGTTATACGTCACAGGTCCTTCTGTCATTCCAATTCGATTTTTTAGTATAGTCATTGCTTCCCTCTCGATTTCAAGGTTACATCTGCACTCAATTCTGATATCTTTTTTTCTATTTCTTTTCTTTTTTTGTGACTATAAGCGTCGGTTGTTCACGTGATAGTGATCTTCTGTTTCCGTACTCGATCAGAAGGTCTTTCTCTTTTCATTGTTGCGCTTTTTGGTTAAACACGACGTTCACTGCGCTGCCAGACATATGACATACAATATATTATTGCTGCAGTGTTATTTTTCCTCACACTTTAAACATTCTTTGTCGCTCGCGGCTATCTATGCTGTAGCTTTCACCATTAGCCGTCAGGCCTTGTCTGAGCCAATGTGTGCTATCAACGTTTATCCCAGCAGCGGCTATAGCGGCAGTCAAGAAGCACGAGCGTTAGGCGCTTAACGTTACGTTGGCCGTCGGCAGACGAAGCGTCACGCTGACTCAGCTAAGCAGCTGGAGCAGAAAGCCCAGAAAGCGAAAGTGACAGCCAATAATGAAACCGTAGTAGTGAAGTCATCCGCCACTGTTTACCTTCACTGATGACCAGTTCATCGTTGACAGCACTGTCACTGAGGCGGCAATCGCTTTCGGCGATTTCAGCAGACGAAGCGATGAAGCCGACACCCATCGCACACGACGATGACTCTGCTAATTATGGTGGATGGTGCTCCCCAGTAAAATTCAGTCCACCATCACTCGATCATCCGGATCAACAAAGTCTACCTTACAGAGGAATCAGCAGCAGCGATTGATTGACCCAAGCAAAACAAGCTACAGATCG
The DNA here is from genome assembly GCF_002532875.2 of Varroa jacobsoni. NCBI lineage: Eukaryota > Metazoa > Arthropoda > Arachnida > Mesostigmata > Varroidae > Varroa > Varroa jacobsoni. The sequence continues at coordinate 124,504 of NW_019214498.1, forward strand.
TCTCCCGCACTGACCAGCGATTCGGCAACGGCGCGCACATGCTCCAAGTAAACGCGACAAATTGCGCGGTTCTTCCCATAAGCGACAGCTACCGGCTGTTACTGGACAATAACTATAACACTGTTGGCGACTGAAGATTGCCGTGGATTCGTAATGCTTGCGGCAAAGACTGCTGTGCTTACTAACCGTTCAACTTCATCCACCGATTACGTAGTAATCGGCAGGAGAATTAGATTATTATATTGGAGCTTCTTGATTACTCCCGCTTTTTCTTCGTAGCCATGTTCGTTCTACGATTTCGCGACGCCGACGTTTGCCACGGCGTCTATATACGTGCTCAATAGCACTAGCAAAAGCAACCAGCAGTAGCAAAGACAGCGCCACGCCAAACTACAATATTGTATATCGGCCTGCGACAGAAGAGACCCGTTTATCGGCTGTGACCAACGACGGAAAAAACGTCCGACTAAATCTGATCGCCGTTCCGATCAGAAAAAACTGAACTGAACTGAACTGAACTGAACGAAGCAGACCGAGCACCGGAGTACGACAACGAAGCGAAATAGGGGCAGACGAGCTGCAGGTGTTCCAACGACGCTCAAAAACAATCCCGTCTCCAACAGTGCCACTGCCGTCACTGTCACCGTTTGGGGCAAAGTCAAACGGCTGCTCCTAGCCTAGTGCCTTGATTTTCGTTTTGTTGACTGACGACTGCTTCAGAGATCACAAGTACATGTATTTTAGGCGGTAGACTGCAGACATGGGCTTTTTAAGTAAGCTCTGAGTACCTTGTTATAGACGCGACATTCCTTTTGTTGTCTTGGCTCCGGTCGGATCAGCGCTCGAGGATGATTCTTCATGGGCGCTCCTGATCGGCGACGTCAACGCAGACAGTGCAACAACTCTGAAACGGTCCGTCTCTTAGTCAATAAAAGAAAAACAGTACACTGCTATTGAAGTGCTTTTCTGCTTGTGCGCTTATAGTGAGGACGGGCATAGAGCTGCCGCCGACGGCCACCATTTCGTAGGAGTCGCGGTAGTAATGAACAGTGCTTAGAGCTGGCAGCACGAACAGATAAAGCGAGTGGCGAATGAAGCAGAGAAGAACCGGTTTTGCAGAAACTTGGTCTTACCTGATTCTCCATCTATCGTTTTGGACAACTCTCGTGGTGATACCACCGCGTCAGAGAATAGACGCATGCAAGAAGAAGGGCAAAACGCTTTAACAGGATAGGATTCTCAAGTCGTCGTTTGTACCTACTGGAGATGACTTATTAAACTCACAGGAACATTTTTACATGTTATTACTGTTTTCGCTAAAGCTGTGTTTATGGGAAAGTCGTTTGGGGATATATTCTCGATGGGCCTTGAATAATTTATATCGATCTAGATTTTTAAAAAGTAACGGGTATACACCTCGGTCCACGAGTGATGCTCTCTTCTTAAAGCTGATTGGCCTCACGACGTTTTTAACACGGAGGATTCAACAGGGTATAGATATACGGTACGAATACAGAACAGTTGTTGTAAGATTGAACACGTAACAAAAAAAGAAAACCTAACGTTAATTAACTCAATTGGTGAGAGGTGATAAGCATTTTTTTGTTTTATAATGGTGTCATCTTCAAGACGTATTTCAGCTTTTATACGCTAAATGCATATCGTGCTAAAATGTCGACAGTTATTAAGCAGGATTGCGCTTTAGATAATTAAAAGCGATGGTTAGAGTTCGATGAATAAATTAGCTAGGTTTGCTATCAAATTTATTTAGGTGGATGTCCTCCATTATAAATGAGTGACATATAAGAAATGAGTGTTCCAGCTGACATCTACAATGTGTTTTCTGTTTTTTTTTTTTGCAGCACGTCAGCTCGTTGAAGAGAACGTGCACAAATTGAATTCGGTTAGCCATGGCGGTGTCCACACTGAAGCTGGATCTTCGTTGATCGCGCAGCTTATAGAATCAAATATCTCCGCTGAAGAACTTGTCAGTATCGTCGCCGATCTCTTTCTTGCCGCAGCGGACACGGTAAGCTAACACGGCACTTGATATATAGATATAGGGAATCCTCGAGGTTATAAAACGTGTGGCCCTTGGTAATTTAATTGCATAACTTTTACCTAGCTTTCCCGGTAAGATAGGTGAATAAAGTTACAGCGCTTTGAAATAATTTTCTGTAGACAATCTTTGTCGAACTCTATAGAGAACGGTGTAATCGTTCCAGATTTGCGGAGTTTGCAGTTTAATCCAGTAGTCTGTAAAAGAATCAGGTTCAGGTTTGCTTTCTGCGTATTGTACATACATGACTACCGAGCTGAAGTTCCCGTTTTTTGTATTAAGTTACTCATGGCCACTGTTATTATATACAACTATTATTTACTAGCAGCGCGCTTCGCCTGTGCGGCCTTTGCGCGTAACGAGTTGCCCTATACCTCCCTATGGGCTCATGCATGGGCTATCTTCTATATTTAACCGATACAGGCACCACATTTACAGGTCGCACTTCATTTATGCGAGATCCATGCAATGCAAGTGTCTAGTAAACACACACAGTTGCAGGCACGGTCAAAACCTCTATCCCCTGCAAATAAGGCACTTCCTCCTGCATAAAAAACCTTTGTTGAATACACACAATTTTTTTTTGCAACGGATGCCTATAATAACTGATGCGAGGGCATTGAGAAACGGCTTATGCAGTGGCAACTTCGGCTTTGCGATAATCATGGCCAAGATGACATTAGCAATAATAGAGCGGGCGTGCGGTGAAGCGCTGCTTGATGCGGCGCCATTTTACGTCGCTACTAGCGTTGCCTACAGAATCTCCCGTTTTACGTTGTACATGTCATCCTGAACGTAAGTGACGAGGACAGTAAGGCGATGACATATTTTGATTAGCAATTTATCTTTCTTTAGCGGCGTGGGAGCAACTAGAGAAAATGACACCTAGGCTTACTACAAAAGCTGGCACCGGCGCCAGTGTTGGGTATTGCTGTCGTATATTTTGTCAGCTTATGGTTCCTGGCTGACACCATCACCCAGGCTACCATCAAGCGTAGATAATCAGGCGACCTATAAGAATTCAGGCTCTGGTGCTATTAGTTACCGGGCTGGGCAGATTGCCGGTCGGTGGACAGATCGCTTGTTCGTTACGTTGTACGTTGTTAATAGTGTTACTGTTACGCTAGAGAACGCTGACGAGAAAGAAATAGAGATCTTGACGCGTTGGCACCATACAGGGCCAACGCATCGCGATCGGAACTGCAAAGCGGACCTTTATGGCTGCAGTAAAGGCTTCGAAAACAGCGACGAAGTTTACGAGGCCAGAGTGAGGCGAAGCGATGCGAGCATTCGTAGCAGTGCAGCAGGAGATCAAAAGAAAAGAAAACATACTCAATTACTTTACATCTATGGCCCAGGATGCAAAACAACGACTAATACGTTCTGTTAGCAAAAAAGGCATTGTAAACAACTATGCAAATCGATAAACACCTACGCTCATTTTGCTCTTTAAAACGCATTCGTGATCTTATTGAACAAACCCGGAACGTTCGGAAGCTACCGTGCTTCGGGGCACATACAAATCGAAAAAACTCACTAAGCTCACATTGTGGCGGCAAAAAACTAAAGAGATGGCACGTGGAAACGACCTTGCACCCCGTAGTGGATATTTACACATGAGACTTAATTTTTTATATAAAATTTACCAATAACATTATATAACGAAACCATCTATTTTATCTCATATTCGAACCACTGCTTGACAGGCACTTCCGTAACAAGTAATCTAATGAAATGTAAATATAATGTAAAAAAAAAATGAAGTAACAAAATGCGCGTATTATTCGATGTTTCGTGTAGCTCTAAACGTAGCATAGATCACCGCTTTGGGTATGGCCAGTAGTTGGTATATTCAGCATAAGAGAACTTTGAAAATGCAATCAATGGGCATAATCCGTTGTTTTGGGCCTAACGTTACACTGCGTGCCCTGGGAGGGCACTGTAGTGGCGGTTTTTACCGTTGCGTTGTGTTCCACGTAAGATGGAGGTCGCGCACGTTTTTACGTACTGCACGCTTTTGTTGTATGCGACGAGCTCGTTGGTTGGCGTATAATTTTGTGGAACACTACAAACGACCTTAGCTGCTTCAATGGTATCATCACTAGTGTCATTTAAACGAGAAGCTGTTCCCGCATTAAGAGGTCGCCAGGAAAGTGGAGGAATAAACGAAATTGATTATGCTCCTTATACATTGTTACTCCAATTAAGAATGGATTGTGTTAAACTTAAACGGCCGCCATTTTAAAGTGCTCTCCAAAAATCTTCAGTTTGCGTGGAAGTTGGTATTAGATGAAGACCCAACTGTTTGTGAGTTTAGATTTAACAGAGTAAAACTGGTAAACTTTAACTGCCAGTAAAACTTTGTTGTAATTGTGATACTTTTGTATTTGTTTTTGCTTTGCCATTTCCCTCGTTTCTCCACATAGAGGTTCTTCTCTTTCTCAGAAAGTAACAACGTTTGCTTGGAAACGGTGAAGAGAGGCAGAATCGTAGAACATTGAAGGGAGGAAGTAGGAACCAATTATAACGGAAAAAAATTTATGTCGATAGAATCATTCCGTTGGACGCACCTACTTATCATATCGTTTCGTGTTGATCCGAGCAGCCATGCTACGAGTGCGCATTTCCTGTTAGTGATAACCCCGTTTCTGTTGAGAAATAGATATTGATCCGTTATCATTATCTTCGCACTAACACTATGCCCGTTGATGATTTTTGTCTATAACGGATTTTCACCCCGTGATCGGAAAGTTTTTAACGTGTCTGCCGTTCAGTTCAACACTAAGGATGGTGTAAAAGTGGTAACTTTTTTTTTCTTCACAAAGGTAAAGTTAGCGGTACGTAACTTATGATGAAACAGTGGTTTGAAGAATCGCTATGCTAGCTCGTTACACCACAGTGGAACCGAGTAAAGTTCATCGGTGAGACAGGTATCTTTGTGTCCCTACAGGGACGGTGTTTGCTAATCTAGCACGTAGAATAAGCCCTATCTAGCGCCCAGCCAGTCATGTCATCCTTGTATGGCTTCTTTACGTCACATATCGTTATTCCTGGATACAGTCTTAGCGATCGGATCTGGATTGACGACGGGTGGCTGGTAATGGCTACGTGGGTGCAGCGATCGCATCTATGGTGCACCCCAATTCTATGGAATTGGGGTACACTGCCTAACCCATAAAAGGGCAAGTGGATCCATATCGCAAAGTGTTCGCCGACTTTGGCCACAAATCGGACTGATACTAGTAAAATCTATTTTCAATAGTCTATCGTCGCTGACTGTCTTTGCTGTGCTGTTTTCCTGTGCTGTTTTCCTGTGCTGTTTGATTTTTTCATATCCGTCTGGCCTTGCCTTTCCTCTTCTGGTAGACCTCGCACGCGACACAGTGGGCCTTTTACCTGTTGTCATGGCATCCGGAAGCGCAGCAGAAGTTGCTGAAGGAAGTGCAAAATGCTGTTGGCAAGGGGCAAACCGACATTCCTGAGGAGGCGCTCGTGAACATGCCGTACGTCAAGGCCGTCATCAAGGAGACCCTGCGACTTTATCCAGTAGCGCCATTTCTCACGCGAATTCTGGATCGCGACTTCACCCTGAACGGCTATAGAATCCCAGCCGGCGTAAGTTGGCATGTCATTCTTTGCTCTCGTGATTGATATAGGTTCCAGCTCTAAATAAACAATACTGTTTTCAGTGTAGTTTCCACTTAAACTCAAGGACATCTCGATAGATTACGATCTATGAAATCGCTGTTTTTTATTTGATCTTTTTCCCTTTCTTTTTGATCATAATCGGCTCCATATCAGATTTACACAGAACGTATTCGTTCGCTGTTTGTCAAGCGCCACAGGACCAGATACCCGCAAACAAAACTCGCAGGCCATTTATCAATTTTCTATTATTGCCATCTGCCTGTATCGTATCTAAATAAGGCTTTTTTATTGAAGCGAACTGCCACATAATTAGATTGTGATGGCAAAGATTTATAGTGCTGAATTCCCTTCAATGTGTACCTCAGACACAACTGTTTAGCCTAACTGCCGAGTGTCGATCTCTCTTGAACCGATTCGTATAAAAGCAAGCGCGGTAAGAGCGAACACGAAACGCATCCAAGCCAATTTCTAGTCTCCAGATAAATCGCTGAATCGGGATACGATCGATTTTTATAAATAAATAATAGTTCGCTTTTAGTATAGTCTAGCCGTAATCGTCGGACAGGGATAGAATAAAGGTGCTTTTATCTTTCTTACTCTCAGTTTTCTGTTTGTTCGTTCGTTCGTTGTTTGGACCTGCCAGACTTGCCGCCTCTTGACATCAATTTACCAAGGAAAACCATAATCATCATCGTCATAGGGATAACAGCAACAAAGAGCGCCGCTAAGACATGCGGTAGCGCACTGGATATTGCAACCACCCCAGAGGCGGGAGCTGGCGATGAGATACGTAGGCGTTAGTAGCCAGCTGTGATCGACAGCCGGCGCAGGTTGTCAAGCCTTTCGACCGGGGTAAAGGTGCCTCATTGGCATTCCCGCACGCTCGTGGTCGTCAGAAAGACAAACTGGTTTAAGATACAATGATTAAGCGGCAACTTATGGTAGTAGCTTTATGCCGTAGTCATATTGGAATCGTTTATGCCTTAGCAAAGACAGCGCTATAACACTGATAACGATGGCCCGAATCAGCGACAATGCTCGGAGTTTTACGTGGACGACTATTCTTTATTTCGAATCTTTCCAAAAAATAATGATTGTTTGTTAGTTTTTACGATTTTAGCCAGCGGCGATGTGCGCTTGTAATGGTTGTACCCTGATACGTAACGCCTTGATAACAACAATGATCACACCAAACAACAAAATAATCACAGGGGGAAACTGACAAGAACTTCGAGGCCACAATACCTACTACCTTTACATATTATGGTTTATACGCGATTGGTACACGCGACGGAACAGCCGTACGGGAATTTCCAGCGTTTGTTGTTTCGCCTCCGGCCTGCCTTCGCTCACCCTCAGCGTTCTCAGTCTTGACGTGTTTTCGGTTGTTCTCTTTTATCGGTACTACTATTTATAATGATGTTGACCTTGGTAAACAGCATGTATGTACGTATAGATGCACTCCTGGTAATGGCTTACTCATGTGGAACGAGCGCAAAAATGGTCTGATTTGCTTCTATCTCTAGTTCAAAGTATTGCCGAAAGTTGATTGACTCTTAAACTAGGCCACGTATGAGGAATCGACAAAACACAGCTCTGGTAGGTGTGTACACGAATGCGTGTATGCACTTCTCCAAGACTAGAATTAGCAACAGTGGTCATGAACACCCGTTTCCGCCATTTCTATAATTTTGATGATCGTTGTTTATCATTTATGCTGTCGCGGTCATCATTTCTGTTGATGTGGACAGAAATTATAATGGGGTTGCTAGCATGGACAAGGCCCGCACTATAGCAGTATAGAGATAGTCGCTAAAAACGGCGAGGTGCAGGTAGTAATTTGTCGGGGCATATTTGAGAAGTTTGCTCCTATCACTTTACGCCAGATCAAACTAACCCGTGCCTAATCTAGGCAAGCGTGCTAACACAAGAATCGTGAGCGTGCACAAAAGAGGGACAGCCACTGTATCGCCCATAAATTCACAGGCGAAATCATTGGGTAGGTTTTTCCATTTGCGATACTGCTGCTAAATCTGATCCGACAGGATCTCCCATTTGCTCCGACAGCAACTTCATAACTACCCCAGCGAAACTTACCGGCAGTGTTGTGTAAGAACAGATACTAAACGTGTGGCAATATTCTGCTGCAGAAACGTATTTATGCCAAGGCCAGCGGAATTCACCCGCCGCCCTAGACCATCTGTAGACGTCATTGCGTCTGCCCGACGTCTCCGCGGGGAACGTCTAAGACTAAACGCTTCGTAGCAGTTAGTCACGTGCGCGCTACAGA